>NC_089146.1:35831945-36006945 GCF_009819655.1 Sylvia atricapilla
ATAAAACCTTGAAAAAGGTTAGGCAGGTTCAAAAGCTGACCATTAAAGATTTTAAATGAAGACTGTCTAGGAAAATGGGTTGGGTTGATAAATACACTTGAATTTGGCTGCATTTAGAAAGCCTTGGGGAAAAAAAGATTAAACTTTTTTTTTTTAATAATTTAAAAATGAAAATGTGGATGGCTCCTTTAAAAACTTGCAATTCCTTCCATTGATTTTCTTCACAAGAAGGTGTTAGCATAGACATAAATTTCTTGAAAGGAAATTTCTACCTTGCTAGGAATGTATTTTCTGGGAGAAAAATATTTTCTTTTTTTTCCCTGGTTCTGCTGGTGACATCCCAAGTGCTAACACAGAGAACCCTGCAGAGATGAGAACTCCCCCAAGGTTTTGGGGAGCCCCAGAGACCCCCAGCACAGGAAAGGGACTCTGCCAGCAGCCCCGTGTTGAAGGAAGAAAATGATTAAGCAAAAGTTGATGACTATCAGTTAAGACAACATAAAACTGACAATACAACAATCCTTCAGGAGCGAAACAGAAAAAAAAAAATATACCATTATAACTGCAAGGAAGAGCCTGAAGGCAACATTTCAACCATAACAGGACGGCTCGTAGAAATTAATAACAATTTCCCATTTACAAGCTTTTGCTTTGTGTCTGCAATAGAACCATTCCCAAGGTACAACTGGTTACAGACGATAATTACCTTGACAGGTGCTGTATTAAATTCCTCATTTCTTCCATGTTTGTAACAGGAAGCATCAGATTAATGTAACAAAACTGGTGCTGACTGCACCTTTTTCTTTTTTTTTTTTTTTTTTTCTTTTCCCTGCTGAGTGTGTTTGTTTTCTCACCTTAAATCCTGGCTCTCCCCAAGCTGCCTGGTTTCTTATTCCATACCTCTCTGCAAGAGTTTACAGGCTTCATATATAAATTACAATTCCCCTTTATTAATCTAATTGATCATTTGGTTCCAAATGCATATGCAAGATCTTTTGAAACCTTTTAGACCCCTGTGGTTCAATATCAATCTCAAAATATTAAAAGCATCTTGTGGAAAATTAGAAAGCAGATGAGACACTTTGGGACTGGAGATGCTGTAGAAGCTGAAACTTTTAAAGCAGCATTGACACAATTATTGAATGCTGTCATTGCTCAAAAGGGCTTTTTATTTTATTGGTGCTTCTGTAATTGTTTTGTACTTTTACTCTATCTGTGCTGTGCAGCTGCCAGGAATTCAACTGTAATGAGCAGCAACATCTAGCTGCAATCAAACAAAGCCCTACACCTTGAGGTTTTGTTCCATTCTTCTTTTTCCTGTTCATTTACCAGGCCCAGATATTTTGTTGCCTGGAACTTACAGAATTTTTTGGGTGGGAAGGACCTCCAAGCCCATTTAGTTCCAGCCCCTTGCCATGAGCAGGCACACCTTCCACTAGATCAGGTTGCTCCAAGCCCTTTAAAACCTAGCCCTGAACATTTCCAGGGATGGAAAAATTCTTGGATCATTTTTCTCATCTAAGAACAAAATATTTTGGAAGTACAAGTTCTCATTTCCAATCGAAGAAAACAACAAACACCTTGAAAAAACGTAACTTTCAAAAATGGAATGCAGCTCTTTCCACATGGATCTTTTTTACTCACTTCTATTTGCTTACACAACCTTTCCCCTAGATCTGATGAATTTCAGGGAAGGGGTATTTCCCATGGTGACTTTGGAGTTTTTGGGAAGCCAAAAAAGAGACAACTTCATTCAGGAACATACAGCATGCAGAGTCATGACTGCAGGTGGCATGATTGTTCCAACTGAATTAATGTAACAAACACTGCTGCTCTCATTCCTTGCAAGGACAGCGACTGTTTCCTCAGAAAAAAACCCTAAAGGAAAAATATTCCTCTCCTTTTCTTAATTCTCATCAAAGCACACACTGGAAAGGAGTTGAAAAGAATCAAAATAACCAAGCTGTTCTTTCTCATGGAGGAAAAAATAAACTTTAATTGGTATTGCCAGAGTAAGAAGAGCTTTTTTTTTAATTCAAAACACCTTCATAGGGTCTGCCTGAAATATTCACTGTTATGGAGTTTAAATTCTTGTGGAGCACCTAGAAAAACAAGGGCCCTTTGAGAAACAGAGGATAACAGTCCAATTGGCCTAATTTAAAATTTCAGTCAAATTTAGAGGCAGATTTTAAATATTTAAATTATTTACAGTGGAGTGAGGTAGCTTAAAATACATAAAAATAGAAAACATAATATTGCAAGTGACTCATCAGGAAGCTCAAGCACAATAAGTTTGGAAGCAACATTCTTTCCTTAACTCTTTGCTTAAAGCTTTCCATGGTGACCACGGTTTAGAAAAAAAAAAAAATCACCACAAATATAATCAGGGGAATCTCAACAAAATTCTCAAAGAAGGAATATAAAAAAATAAAACTACATGTACCATTTGTTGTATTTCACCCAAACTCTCAAAGCATTTCTTTTATATATGACTATCTCAAATAAGCTGAGTTTAAAAGCGGGGAACATTGGCTGGGAGACCCCACTGAGTCCAGTGAAAAGGAATAATGGAAAAACTCTTACCTAGGAGCAGGAAAAGTCACTCAGGTGCGTATTATGGATACTGATAAGTAGTAATAGGAGGAAAAGTAAATAAAGTCAAAATAAAGAAATTAGGAAAGTTAAAGAAAAAAATATTCAGGAGCTCAGACAATTCAGAGATTAAAGTAAATTGTGAGATATTGCACCATTTATTTGAATATTTTCTTTACTACTTTTCCCAAAACTTGTTTTAGGGAACTTAGTCATGCAACTAAATCTGTCTCTTTCTTTGTAACTCCCTGAGTGTGGAAATGACTTACACAAATCTAATCCTCTATCTCCAGACTCTCCAAAAAAGCTGCCATGAAACCTGTCATTCTTCATTCCTCAGATATGGAGCTTCTCCAGTAAAAAGGAAGACTCACAGAAATAGAGAAGGACTGGGAATATTCACCAGCAGATGAGCTGGAAGATGGAAAATGCAAGGATCAGCAGAAAAACATTTCTGTGAAGGCCAGAGCTGTCTGTCTTTATCTAATTTAGAGTTAGTCTGAGGAAAGGAAAAGGCTACCTGACCACACAGTCCTAATTCAACCAGGGAAAAGCAGTCAAAGGAAAATCATCAGCCTGGCACGACTGTAAAAAGGAAAGAAATAAGAATGTTTTCCTAAATGTAAAATACAACTTACAAGTCCACTCATCCCACTGTAAAACTGTGTAAAAGATAAATTGTAATCTTTTGAGAAACCCAGCTTTTAGAACTCTGGTTTTACCAGTTCTCTGCTTTAGTTCAATAAAGAATTAATAGATGAAAAATATTTATCATGAACTTCTTTCACTAATCCAAGCACTTTTCAATCTACACTAAAAATCTCTTCCTTCCTCACATCTGAGATCTACAACTTCACCCCATTCTCCAGTGTAACATTGTCCTTTCCTTACAGAATCATCAGGGTTGGAAAAGCCTCCAAGATCATCAAGTTTGACTGCTAAACAGCAGAATCATTTCTGGATTTTCCTCCTTCTACATTCACTGGCCACAGCAACTCTGGTTTCATTAACTCCACCCTGTCAATTGGCAGCTGCCTTGCTCAGTTGGCTCAGCCATCTGGTAGCCCATCACCATAATACAACTAATACAGTTCATTTTTTTTTTAATTTGAGACCTCCAGCCCAGAAAAGTCCACCAAGACTCTCTTGTCTTCCCAGTCCACAGGTGAGCAGCAGCAGAGGTGAGAGTAATCTCTGTTACTTCATCAGAGATTCATAAACCACTGACAACAGCTTTCCCTGAAAGCTCCCTGCAAGGAGTTTGGATAAAACCCCTACTGGATAACAGAATAAACATTCCCAATAAATCCTGACTCAGTGTCACCCTGCATCACTCACCTGTAAATCAATAATGAAGGTGTAAGATGGATGTAGTTTGACCACCTAAATGTGCAAAGAAGCCAGGAGCTGCTCCTAAATTTGCTTTTCCTCCTGCAACATTTTACAAGGGGAGGTGTGGATAAGGCTCACTTCCCATACTCCAGCCTTCTTTTGGGATCAAGACATGGTCTGCAAATCTGGATCTCTACCTTGCTCTCCATATCTCCAGTCAACTGCAATCAGAAAAACTCATATTCTTCCATTTGCTCCTACTTGTCAACATTATGATCTAAGCAAAGGTCATAACGCTCCAATATCCAAAATCCAGCTAATTGATTCCCTCTGGGTATCAAATCCCCTCAGCACTGCAGTTATTGCTGCATCAATCATATTGCTATTCATACCAAAGAATTAGAGGCATGTCCAAAACACTGAAATCTCTTACTCCTCCTGTCCTCAGCTTCTCCTCCGGCCATTTCTAAGCACACCAATTTTCTTGATAACACATTTGAAATTCAATTTCCCTCATAGGATTTGATTGTGCCTATAAATCTGAAGCTGGCCTCTGATCAGATCCCAAAAAAATTTCCAGCTTCCAAATTCCTCCCGAAATTCCTGCCAAACTCTCAGTTGCTGTATGCATATCCTAACAAAGTACCACCTTGCCACTTGTTTGGAGATCAGAGCACTCAAAAGCCACTGAAAACTCACATCAAGTATTTTTATATCCTTCTCATTTTCTGTGGCCATGTGTAACATTTCTACAACTTTAATTTCACATCCAAATGCATCAACTGCTCGTTTTGGGTTTTTTTCCCCAGAGGGACAAATAAGTGTTTGAGATTCCCAAACATAAGAATTTGGGGTTTTTTTCTTCAGCAAATAATAAATCCATTCAAATAATGAGGTACCTTCAAAACAGCGCCTCAGAGCCAGTTACCTGCCCAAAGAACAGCTGCAAGCTTGCTGCTCTCAAAAAATTCATTAAAGCACAAACAAAATGAAGTCTTTTAGCATTATCTTAGACCTGAAAAAAATGGCATCGAATGAGACTATACATTCAAATATAAACCAAGATCAATACAGTAATTTTGCTGATGAATTTCTGTGCTCAGATATAGCACCAATAAACTCTCACTGAGTTTGAAAGATGGAGGCACGTGGGTGGAGAGCTGCATCTTCAGCAATGGTGAGTTGAAGGGCCCAGCCTCTCCCTCAGCAGCTCCTTTCATTGATTCTCTTCTACTTAGAGATATTTGTTCTCACTCTTAAGGTGATTTCATTTCTAATGTCATATTATTACTAAGAACTGTCGCACTAGAAGGAAATTACTGAAAACCTGGGCTCTACAGAGGGACCAGATACAGCCAGGGAGACGTGAGTTACCTTGGGAATATCTGTGCCAATCCTGATCTCCCACAAGGCAGGAAAATTGAAGATACCAGAATCCTTCCTGGGAAATTTTCAGCAGCTCAGGTTGAAGGGGGAGGATCAGTTACCCATAAGCCTTTTGTGGAGCCCAGTGGAAGGATTAAATAAATGGTAAAACATGGTTAAAATGGCAACTAAGTCATCACAGCTGGGAAAGCACAAAATCTTTTGGCTTCAGAGGCAACCATTTTAGGCTGAGGTCAGAGGTGCCCAATCCACAGACAGAAGGGGCACCTGTTGGGGGCTAAATGCTTTTTGTTTCTGCCATGTCTTTTACACTCACACTTGTCTTTCAATTGTTTGCAAAGATAATGAGCAATTTCACTGCAGAAAATTTGTTTTCTGAAAAAAACTTGACCCCAACAATCATGGAATTTTGAAATTGGAATGTTTTCTAATCACCTGGTATCAAGTATGTCAGGGAGCTTTCTTTGACTAATTAGAGGGGCTCTTCAAGATGGGATTGTGCTTCCTTACCCTGAGCACAACAACGGCATCAATAAATAATATTAATTGTGGGGTGGATCCAACTTCAGCTACTTTATTGCTCAGGAACTCAAACAACAAAAAATGCCAGGACATCTATCAAAGAGAAAGCCACACGAGTTCACCGAACCATCCTGCGTGCATTTATCTAAAATAAAAATTGTATGTAAATGTGTATGCAAATTAGGTATGGCCCTCAAGCTCCTGGAAAGTTGCCAGAAAAGCCTTCGGTGTTGCAAAGTTGAGCATCCCATCTACCATATGGTGGTACCTATCAATCTCGGGAGGGAAAAGATACCAGATCCTCATACAGATGGCACCCATCGCAGTACCTGTAAAAAAGTTTGGGGATTTAGAGATGAAAATGAGGCCCTCTCAATGTTACAGAAAGCATTTTGGAGTTCTAAGCGGAGTTTAATAATTAATGTTATAGTAATACGGTATAAAAAGTATTAGTAAGCTAATTCTTCTAGTATTAGTAAGCTAATTTTCTTAATTGGAAAGAAAATTCTTCTAGGAGGATTCATTAATGAATGAGAGAAAATTAAAATATTTCCATAGATATTTCTTTATGAGTAGGTAAATTTAACAGGGACATGTACTCCAGGGACAGGATAGGTTCAATGATCCCACAGAAGTGCAGAATGGTTTGGGTTGAAAAAAACCTTAAAGCTCATGAGCAGGGACACCTTCCAGCATCCCAGGGTGCTCCAAGCCCTTTCCAGCCTAGCCTGGGACATTTTCAGGGACGGAGCAGCCACAGCTTCTCTAGGCACCCTGTGCCAGGCCCTCCCCACATATCACCACCCTCACAGGGAAGAATTTTTTTTCCTAAATTGAATCTTGAATCTGAACTCACTCTCAGTGTGAACCCATAGCCCCTGGTCCTGTCACAACAGCACCTGGTGAAAAGTATCTCTTGGCCTTCGTGTAGGTTCACTTCCATACAACTACAGGACCGAGTTAGATCAGATCTCCAGTCTCTACTGCTGGTGGCTTCTTCATTTTCATTGATAGTGCCAAGTCAAAAAAAAACAAAAAAAAAAAAAAAAAAAAAAAAAAAAAAAAAAAACAAAAAAAAAAAAAAACCCAGTTTTTTTTCTGAGCGAAAACCTCCAATTTCTGAAGCATTTATTGGCTTCAGCATCACAGTTTTTGTTATTGGGCTCCCACTGCCCCACACTATGATTGATGAATGTGCCCCCAGCAGCACCACAGGACCTAGAAAATCCTTGAGAGCTGTTTTTGCACGTGGTTGCTGCAAAGCATCTCAACTTTTCTCAGTAGTTTGGGGATTTTCACTTCTCTGAAGCAGAGTTTGGAGAGACGATTTTCGCTTTTGCTACGGAGCACTCATGCCAAAGAACATTCCCGTTCTCCCATGCATACCATTAGCAGCACAGTGTACATCTGAAAAAAAATTAAAAAAAAAAGGTATTTATATATCTCAGAATGTGAAGTGATGTGTAATTAGGAGTTTAGACAAGGAATTATCACGGGGGAAACAGGGAGTTGTATCATCTGTCGGGTGCCACGATCCACGAGGGAGCCGCGGGAACACTGCGCGGCACTTTCCCTATTTATAAAGCACCCAGAACTTCTCCTCTCAGCTGCAAGGCCCACTCAGCCAAGCTGTGGGGATATTCCATAATGAACAACTCGTTTGCAAGGTTTTGACTCTTTGTCTGTTTACACACTGCTGGTTAATAGCAGGGTGTTTGTTCCTGTTTATTCCCCTGGTTTCTGCTCCAGTGAACCACGCGCTGGAGCCAGTGGGAGTTTCTCTTGCTCTGGGCACACCACGGATCCTATGATTTGTCCCAGTGGGAGATGAGGGTGCCCAGGAAGGCTGGAGTCCCAGGAAAGGAAAGGCTGGAGTCCCAGGAAAGGAAAACAGTCAATGTTGCGTTGACAATGTTCCTGAGTTTGATACACTGCCAAACAAGACGTATGGATTTTGTGCAGTGTCGCCTGTAATCAACCTACCATGGTATAATTAAAGGACTGGTTTGGTTTAGATATAAGAAATGAACTCTCCTTCTCAAATGCAAAATTGGTCAAAGGGTTGATTTTTCTTTTTTTATTTTACTCCAGTTTATTTTCTTGAGAGTGAAGAGAACATTTGTAATTTCTGTTCTTTCTGTTGCAAATTGTGCAGCGCCAAAAGTTAAAAAATATCTGGCAAGCACACATTGCATATTGCACTCCCCATGATTAGTACAGGTCCATTGGTAGAATGAAATCTGCTCAAACAATGGGTGGAAATAAATCATTACTGGCTACACGAGATCTGAGATGGAAAAGGCACTAATGGTTGTTAAATGAGGTATATTGCATAGAAGGATTATGTTTTGAATGGTGTTAAAATTGCTTTGGGAGTGAATATTCTGACTAATACTATTATTTGTGTACTTGAACTCTGACGTGATGGGATTGTACTCCTGTAAAGAGTTCATGAGAACTAGAAATAGATTATCAATATTTTTTTTTCTTTCTTTTTACATTCTGAATAACAAGATGATAAACCACAGTTACAGTGTATGAACTGCAGCATTATCTACTTCCCTCTCTGGGCCAATCAAGAAATGTTCTTAGGGTTTTGTTTTTTTTTTTCATAAAAGCATGTTTTTGTGTCAATGACAAAGGACTTCATTAAAATGTATTGATCCCCAAATCTAAGAGAAATGTGTCTCAGATCGAGCAGGGATTTGGGAAGAGAGGAAAGAATGTAGAGAGAAAGATCTTCCAAATCACAATGTAAATATTTACTAAATACTCCCAAGTCCAAGATGGTTGGATAGTGACCTAAAATCTTCATCGCAGCTACAGAAGCTGGATTTTGGTGATCCTTGTGGATCTCTCCCAGCTCAGGATATTCTGAGTCTACCATTTTCAGGTCTGTTTTAATGATGCTTTCTAGTAAATCCTCATGGCCATTTTGTGGAGGACACAATCCCAACCTCTGGCTCTTCCCATCAGTGCCACATTCTTCCCTCTCCAGGGGCTCCTGACACCCAACTCCATCCAGAAGATGTTGCAGGACATAATCACCCACTTCCTCTCCTGTCTCTTCTTCCTGCTGTTATTCGGGGTTTGGGTTTTTTCCCACTCTTACCTTTCCAGTTGAGAAATTATTTCTAAAATGTGATGCTTTTCTTGACTGTAAATCTCAGTTTTGGTACTGTGCCATTGTTGAAGGCAAGCTGGCAGACTGTCAGATTGTTTTCAGTAAGTTTTACCAGATTCAAAGTTAAAATGGGACCATTTATCCATGTTTGTATTTCTGGGATCATGGTTTGTAGAAACAATTCGTTCCAGAAATGGAACTTTTGTTATCGTTTTCAGAGGAACATTTGGCAGGATAGGCTCATGAACTGAAAAAAAAAAAAAAAAAAAAAAAAAGTGTGTCTATATATATATATATATATGTTGGAAAAAAAGCTGAAGAAACCCTACAATGCCTTTTAAATTCATCCATCTCTGAATCTCTGAGTTATCAATAACTACAGTGAATGCTCAACTCAAACTTTGATAAAATAGATCTTTTTCTTTGAGATCTACCTCCTTTTTTAGCACAGCTTCTCTCACACACAGGTATCAGTGAAGATGGTCTGAAATGTTCATGTGGTTTAAATCTTTTTTTGAATACCAATAGTGGAGGAAGGATATAGAATCAGGCTGAATTAATACTTGATTCATCCACCCTGAGTGAGGGCATCCAACAGCTCTGAAAGGCTTCAATTGGTGTATTAAGACTGAGGAAAGGATGTAATTTATCTCAGATCACAGGCTGTAAAATCACTCAGAATTCAAACTTGCTTGCAAACAGGATTCTTTTTATTTGCCTATCAGCTAAAAGATGTTGTTTTGTTGTCCCTCTCCCCCTCCCCGAGTAGAGTGGATGAAGTTTTTCTCTAATTACTAATACATTTCAGACAAAAGAAATAAAAATTCTGGGAAGTAATCTAATCACAAATTCAGATCTCATCTGATAAAACGGACCACAAGAAGGAGATTTTTTTTTCAGTATTTGTTTGAAATGAAATGTGCTTCAGAAATGACGCAGTTTGTTTTGACGCTTTCAAAGTGGAGCTGCTGGGGTTTCATTTTTGAAGTGAAATTTGAAAAGAAACTGATCCAGAGTAGATTAAAATGTTAAAAAATTCAAAATTAATCTAAACATTTCACCTTGGTCAGCCATATCAGCTGACTTCAGATTTTAATAACAAAAATAAACCTTAACAATTTTTACTGATCGTTTTTATCCCCCTCTCATTCCCTATTGATTCCTATTTAAATTGAACCTTCTTAGGTTTCGGCTATTTTTTGTAGTCTCACCTGAAACAGAACAAATTAATTATTTTCTCAGCTCTATCATGGATTAATGATCTCATAAAAGAATAAACTGAAGTAAAGCCACAGACTGTCTCTCTCTTTCTTCTTTTAGCCAAATTTCACAGCTTCACCTGTAAATCATCTATATTAAAGGTGCTACATATTTGGTTTCTTTTGGACTAGAAAGTTTTATTCTCCCTTAAAATTTTCTGGTATTTCAATGGTAAAGTAGCCTGATATTGTGAGAACATTCAGTACAAACTTCGAAGTCTCTTAACTTTCCTTTGATGCCATATTCACACCACAAAAATGGGAGATTTTCCCTTGCACTGAAGGCTCTGTCCTGTAATTTTGAACACTGATAGAAAAAGAAGATGATTTTACAGAGCAGTTTTATGTCATTGTTTCTCATCGGTTGTATTTCCCTGCAATTTATTGCAATCAGCAAAATTTGAAAAGTTGCTTTCAATATTATGTAGCACCCTGTAATTTTTAACATAAACCTCTGTGGACCCAGGATAATTTCTAATACATCCCACCACTAACCCTTCCAGCTGGTAGAGGATCCATTGATTGCTGGTGTGCCACACTTTGTTTCGTGTTTTTTTAGCCAATTTTAAATCCATTAAACTCAACTTTCCACTTATTCAGTGGCTCCACATCTTACCATTAACCTCTTCTAGGAAACCCTGTCAAAGGATGTCTGAAAATGTAAGTATAGGATGTCTGTTGCATTGCCTCGTCTCTCCTGGCAGAAATAAAAATGATAAAGGATTCCAGTAGATCTGTCAGACCTGAGGACTTCCCCTCCCTCCAAAATTAAATTTGCTTTCTCTAATCGGGCAGTGCTTGTCCCAGTGTATCTTTCATTTGATTCCTTAAAATGTTAACTAGGACATTCTCCACAGTTTATGCCAGCGATATGTTCTCTCCCCATATGTCCCTGGACCAATTTTAAATAATTCCTTTATTAAATTTCAACAGCCTTCAAGGATCTGAAATTTCTTATAGAGTCTCCGATTTCACTTCCCACTTTCTTTGGCTCACTTAGATGTATTTTGTTTGATTCTGATGTTTATCAATATTTTTGAAAGCCTCTAATCTTCAGATAGCTGATTTGAGTGATATCTGGATGTTTTCTAGTTCCTCATTTTCAAGCTCTGAAATCTGGTGTCAGATTTATTCAAATGAAGGAGGCAGAAATTGTCTCAGGTAATTTGACTTTTTTTGTTTCTCCTCTTAATTATTTCTGAGAATGCTCTTGGTCTTTATCAATGCAACAATTACTGTCAATCTTGATTACATGAAAGGCATTTTGCAGAATATTTTTAGTCTAAATTTGATTTTGTATGCCTACCCCATGGGTTTAGGGTGATGCCCACTAACCTTGCTGGCGTTGAGGTTCTGCCAGCCCTTCCACCTTAAACCAGTGCTGCTGTTGTAACTTAGCTGTGAAAACCAGCCACAGGCTAAAACAAGGCACTGAAAGTTCCCTCCAAAGACCTTTTGTTTGGGGTCTTTTAAGGGTTTACATTAAAAACAAGGAGGCTTTTTTTAGCACATGCTTAATTTGAAAAGAATAATAACCAAAAAGAAAAAAGACTTCATAAAGGACTTTTGCAGACTATTAGTCCATAATATGGGCCAGACTCAGTGTGAGTATGTGTATCTTTTTAAATTATTAACTGCAATGGGAAATTATTAGAAACAAGAAATTGGCAGAAATGTTTTATATTCAAAGAACAGTTTAACAAGGATGGATTTTTTTTTTTTTTTTTAGAGACCAAACAGCCTGAAAACACCAGAGCCACGACCCAAGAATCACCAAACTCATCTCATGCATGGGTTAAACAATGGTGTGAGGACATGGCACCTTCAGCTGCTGCATCCCACAATGTCCCACATCACTACAGGATGCATCTCATAGAAGGGACACAAAACCCAGGCTTGGACAGAAGTTGACAGAAGTGCATCTGAATTTTACATCACGGTCCAAAGGAAATTTCATCCATTGTGGGTGTTCTCTATGACTTTCTTAAGATATGGGGCAACTTTTCCACCTCAGACCAATATTTTTAGATTTTTGATAATGTATTTACATAACAGTGACAAAAAGTTAGACAGGAACAAAACAATTTATGGTTAACAAGGGGAAGAATTCCAGGCCAGGTTGGATGAGGCTTAGATCATCCTCTAGTGGAAGATGTCCCTGCCCCTGGCAGGGGGTGGGATGAGATGAGCCTCAAGGTTTTTTCCAACACAAACCACTCTGTGATTCTAAGATTTTTTTTTTAATTGCTTTTTTTAAGCACTCCAGAAAATTAAATCCATTCTTTTATCTCCATGTGCTTGTCAGGTCTTCCCTGGTGCCACGAGCTGTGAACAACAAACTTCATGGAACAAAAGACCCAAGTCTTAGTGAGGGTTTCTCAGCAGGCAACAACATGCTCTGAATTCAAAACGCAGTTGTGTAGCAGATTTAGGGGAACAGGGAAAACATCATCTCCTGACCCCTTATCTACAGCACCCCGAAGTTTGGGGCAGCTCTCGAGAAAGGGAGCTCAAACCTCCAGCCCTGATGTCTCCAGGAAAGAATCTGAGTGCTGGGACTGGGCCCCTCTAACCTCCTTCCTGAGCTTTCCACATCAAATAAAGCACATTTATTAGGTGAGGGAGCTTGTTTAACAATCAGGTTACATTCACTCCCGGTCACCTGGGAAACATAGGTTGCAGCCCTTGATATAATAAATCATTATCAGGATTTTGCACACATTGGAACACATGGGATGCTTTGCCCCATGCTGTGTTTTATACTGAAAGACCTGAGCAGTTTGCATCTGGATCTAAATTGCCTGTAGGGTTGGTTTGTTTTTTGTGGGTTTTTTTTTTTTGAATATTTGTAGCTGCTGTTTCAAAGCATCTCTGACACGCAGCTCTCTCTTGAGCTGCTTGGGCAGCATCGAGATTTGCTTCCAGGCTGTTTAAAGGGCATGGTTTTATGAATGAGGACAAATAATATTAATATAGAAAAAAGACATAGATATCAGGAATTAGGCATTAAAAACTGGAGGTGGTGCCACGATGCTTCAATCATTCAAACCCGAACATCACGGATTAGGTAAAACCAGATTTATGTTAAAACCAAACAATTATTAATCTAATTCATGCTTCAATGTAAATTTCTCAAAATCACCTAAAAACCCCTCAAGTCTCAATAAATGTTGGTCATTTGAAAATGTTAGGAAAATAATAAATGTATTCTTTAAAACACCGAGTAGACATGCCTGTCACTTGCTGGGTGAATTTGGCCAAATACCTCTTCATGTCACATTGAAATAAATATTTCAGTGAAAAATGATAAAGAAAAAGGGCCTTAATAAAGAATGATAAAGGCTGACAGACAAGTTTGTATTCATCACATATTTAAAGTTAGTTAATAGCATTGGTAGGATTTGGTTTATTCTTTTACCTGGACAACCAGGAATTATAACCACAAGGACATTCAAACTGTGCATTTTGTAAAATGTGCTGAATTCTATCATTTTTTTGACACCCACTCCAAGCCTCGCCACACCATGTTCCTGTTCTAAGAAGTAATGCATCACACAACAGTGTATTCAAAGAAATTTTGAGTATTAAAAGCTATGCTCTTTAGAAAGTGACCCAACAGGGTCCATGGAGGTCACAGGCATCTGCCAACTTACCCACCTAAACGGTATAAACTTGTACATTGGAAAGTTCAAACACTTGAAAGCAAATCTGTTGTTGCTGCAACACTGGGATCTGTTGTTAATAGGTATGACAAAGCAGTAATAGCATCCCAGCATTTTTTTTTGTATTTCCACTTCAAACAGCAAATCCGACTGAATTTACCTAATACTTCAATAATCCAATTATAACACTTTACCAGCAGAAATCATCGGCGCATAAGCCTCGGAGTCAGTTAAATGAGGGCTGTGTTGAGCTGCTCACCCAAGATGCAATGCAAACTCTGGCAAACTGTTGGAGTCTTAGAAACTTAGAATTTGGGGTTTTAGTGTATAGTAATACATATGAGTTAAAATGGAGGCAGTAGTATTACTAGTGCATAGTAATAAAATTAGTTAAAATTGTCTTTCTTCTTCACCTTCTTCTTCCTTCTTCTTCATGGCTTTAGGCGGTTTTCTGTAACTGAGTGAGAGGTCCAAATTTCAGGCCTTGGGTGGCCATTATTGGGTCAAAACCACAAAAAAAAGAATCTAAGTGTCACCTCGGTATTGGGTAATTATCACTTAAAAGACCTTGGGAAGAGTTAGAAGCTCTCCATTTTACCTCATTTCCCAGCTTGCTAGTTAAGCTCATGGCTCATGATTCTGTAAATACTGTAAATTGATAAGATATAATAAATATTCCAAGTCTGAACTTGAGCTTAGTGTTTCCAAAGTATTATTCATCGTGACCTTGGCAGAGGAGAAAAGAAGCCAAAGCCCTCACAGTGGACAAGTTCCACCAGGATCATCAGGGCTTATGTGAGAGGAAAGTCCTCACTTCAAACCCAGGGCTGCCAAGCTGGTGGCAAACCCATGCTAACCACACCATGAGGATGGGGGAAAGACATCAGCCAACATGAGAAAGCTCCCAGCCCTCAAACCAAACCAGAACACAACCAAATTCTCAGCCTATGCCTCAGCAGGAATGGCACATTTTGGTGTAACCACCAGAAACCGTTGATTTATCGATGAAAACCCATTTGTACAGAATGCTGTGTGCTCTAAACACAAATTGCTGATATTTTTCAATTCTGGAGGATTTAGTGCCCGTAATAAGTGTCGTTTCATTTCTCTTTTCACAGCCATATCACTTCTTTTTACTCCCTTACCCCATAAATCTGCGCCCAGTGATGGCGGCTCTTGCATATCAGTCTAACACCCTTTTCCCCCCTGAATGCAGTATTTATTTAATGGATCAAGGGAACTATCCTTCAAACAGAATGAGAGATTCTATTCACAGCTAGAACGTTAATATGTCAGTAAAGTTACTCGCCTTCAAAGTAGGAGAAAATAAATCTGGAAGGCTTGGATCCATGCAGGGCTGTTAATGAGAGATGATGGTGTGATTTCTCAGGGATTTATGTGATCGAGTCAATTCCTTAAATTTAGACAAGAGTTTCAGTCCATATTTTAGTAATTTCAGCAGAAACACCATATGCTGCCCAGGGAAGTTGTTGGTGCCTCATCCCTGGAAATGTTCAAGGCTTGGAGCAACCCGGCCTAGTGGAAGGTGTCCCTGCCCGTGGCAGGGGTGGAATGAGATGAGCTTTAAAGTCCCTTCCAAAGCAAAACATTTCCCATTCTATAGGATTATGATTTAAAAAAAAAACAACTTTCTGTGCTTCAAAATACACTCAAGAAAGGCTTACAAATGTGTGATGACTAGAAAAGCTTTGTGTCAGAGTAAAAAGAGTAAAATTTAAAAGTAAAATTAAACCACAGATTAAACATTACCCCTAGAATAAATTCCACCTCCTTTTTTTTTTTTTTTTTTTTGAGAAATGCATGGTTAAATATCAACTGCAATTAATAGTGTTTTGAAGGATAGATTATTACTGTAATTTCTGCTGACATTTTGTGTGCAGTATGTTTTTCTTTACTAATTAAATACCGTGAACTGTTTTCTGAGGGTTAATACGTTTCACAAAATTTCCAATTTATAAATAAGTCAAATTCAGGATATTTATTTGTAGTTTCATGGCAATGTAAACCAGAGATGGGATAAAAGAGGTAGACTGGACAAAAAGAAACATAGATTTTATCTACTCCATGTTTGGCAGTCGGCTGTGGAAAATATAATCCAGTCATAAATCTATGAACCAGCCTTGAATTTCTATTGCATTACTTTTAAAATAATTGCAGCATTTTCACATCCCCTAAAATGTGCCATAAATCCATAAAAATTATCCATATGTTATGTATCTAGGAATGAATTAATTATTTTTCACTGTACTTTAAAATACAGATAAAGAAACTCTATCCAGAAAGTCAAAAATGCCTTCAGTAGATGATTTTCCATATGCATAATAAGGAATTATTGCACTGATTATCTAAAAACTGAATTTATATGACAAACAGTTAAAAAGGGTATTTAAACTGATGTTTCTCTCTCTCTAAGAGCCTTTTTGGGTCCAAATATTTGGGAGCAGATGGAGCACAAGTTACCTGCGCTGACCAACCTGGCTCAGGTTACACCTGCTGAAAAGCCAAAATCTAGTGGTACTCATCTTCCAAAAAGAGAACTTTGATTAAGTGCTTAAATGCGACTAAAATGCAATGTAAAAAATATTTTCCTCATTTTTTAGGACAGCAGCATGAGGAGTCTTACCTGCAAAGTTCATCCATCTTTTGCAGTATCAGCAAAGAAGACAACACCTCTGACAGAGAGGAAAAGAAAGGAAAAGGAAAAATTACTCGGGACCACATTCAGTTTCTTGTAGAAGCATGGAATTACCGAAGTTGGAGAAGACCTCCAAAATCATCCAGTCCAACCTTTGACCAGACAAAACTACACCCACTAAGATGTGCCACAAAGTGCCACACCTACTTGTTTTTTTAAACACTTCCAGGGGTGGTGACTCCACAACTTTCCTGGGAAGCCTGGAGCACAGACTTTCTTAAACTCATTCATTCTTTAAATGTTAAGATATTGGTTATCCCTGCCCAGTAGAATTTCAAATTATAAATAAATAAGTAAATAAAATTTAAAAGCAAACACAAAACTGGAGCGCACCGTACAAGACATTTAGAACAAAATCAAACCTGCATATTCTGTGTATCCTGCCTTTTTAACCGCACATCCCTCTGGTTCCCACTGCCCCTTCCCTTGCCACTGAACACTTTTGCTGCACAAATTTTCTTAAAAAGAGACCAAGTCGTGTGTGAGAAACTGCAACTCTGAACGAGCCTGATTTTATCAGCTCACGGTGCCAAGGTCGATGGCCAAAGGCTCCCAAGAACGGGCAAGCCCAGGGATGCAGGTCTAGGTGATCACTCACCCTCAAAGGGCACAAAAGTGCTGAGGAAAGAAGAGCAGAGCAGCTAAAACCTTTAAAGTTTAGACCCTGAATATCTGGAGGACAGCTGGAAAAGATTTAAGGAGTGTTTCAGTCTCTCTCCAAGCAAGGAGTGCCAGCAGAAAACAAATGTAACCCTTTCTCTCTATATATATTTTTTGTGACAAAAGCTGATTCTCAGCTTGTGGATGTTTTTAATATTTAGACAGAAAAACCTAACTCTGAAAGGATATTCAAGAAGTGCTATGAAAAGGGAAGATTGATACTTCAAAAAACAAAAGGGACAAAGTGAAATCACAAAGGAGTGGGACTGATCCAAGACTAAGAGCCAACCCCCTTCCCAGTTCTGAGGTTCCCACTAAATCTTGGATGTAGATGAAATGATGGTTGTGTCCTGAGACAAACATTCCTAATTAGTCCCTGCAAAGGGATTAAATTTTGCAAAGAAAGCACCAAGGACAGGGTGAAATGTGGAGGGTGAATATCCCTACAGTTTTGTCTAGATTTTGGGGAACATTAAACATAAAAAGGTCTGAGGTGAAAATGCTGCTTTACAAAAAAGAGCAAGATCTAAAGAAAACAGGAACATGTCTGCTGTGACAAACAACTCCTGTGAAGGAAAACCCCAACATCCAGAAGGGGGTACAAGCTTTTAATGGATAACTGCTTGGGAAGAGATTTTAACTGGGCATGAAGAGCTCAGAGTGTAAAGAAACAGGACAAGCAGCCTCAATACCTTGGAGAAAATATTTCAAAGATCCAATGAACAGTTCAAGAGAAAAGAAACAAACCACTGATGTGTGAACACTTATTAATTCTCTGCCAAGCACCTACATCCACAAGGCACTGGGCATAGACAGGGCCAAACCACAGATCTGGGTTTTTTTGGGGTGCCAAAAGCTGCCAGGACTTCTAATGTGCTTAGGATTGCACAAAGAAAGACTTTGTCAGAGCCAGTGTTAAAACATTGAGACCTTCAGCTACAACTCAGGTGAGTATCCAGCCTCATGTGAGTTGTGCCACAGCTTTATCCCAGATTTATATCAGATTTATAGTAAATGGGATTTTAGAAGCTGCTGATGGCACGTGCACACCACACAGAGGTGACATCTCCAACTCCTTGTACACAGAGCCAGAACTTAGAGCAGAAGCCATAAAAAAACAGCAGCACCTGGGTGAAAACATCCAACAGCTCCACAAACACGTTTACCCTGATGTAGTTTCATCTCTGCTAGTGCTTGCTTTCACTGTGACAGGAACTTATGTCAGGTACTCTGTGAGCAGATCCTGACATCACCATACTAATCCTTGATTTTTCTCTATCTTGAGACCATTTTCTTTAATGGTTTGTTTGAACAGTGCCAAGCGTTGCTGAGGTCTCCTTGGCTGGGACCTTTTGGAATTTTTCAACACAAAGAAAAACAAACAAGTAGCTAATAGCAATCTGTCACACCTAAAATCCATCCAGCCATTGCTCTGTGGTGCAGCCCTGCCTTTCATGTGGTTTATTAAATGTCTTTCAGAGTGTGTGGGTGTTGCATAAGTAATAAATAATAATAACTGATATTTTTAATGCTTATTACAGTGACTAAACCACAAACATGCTGACTAATACTGTCTCACTGGCTACATCCACTGTCTGCAATCTAAATGCACTCATCTTGACTCTTTTGAACCTGCTCTTTCTCATCTGAAATCAGCAGGGTCAAATTAGATATTAGGAAAAATCCTTCCCTGTAAGGATGCTGGCAAAGATTGTCCAGAGAGGCTGTGGCTGCCCCTGGATCCCTGGAAATGTCCAAGGCCAAGTTGGATGGGGCTTGGAGCAGCCTAGGATAGTGGAAGACGTACCATGACAGGAAGTGGGAGTGGGTGAGCTTTAAGTTCCCTCCCAAATCAAATAATTCTGGAATTTTATGACTCTATGATGATTCTTATAAGAGAATTTGCCAGCCCAAGTGTAACACAGGAGAGAGGTTCCTATAGCTAATGAAAAGGAAATGATATTATTGACATTTTCATATGGACATGCACAGTGCACAACAGGACATTGTTTCCCAACCAGCCAAGCCTTTGCAGGTGTGCTACCTCCATCTTCTCCTTCCAAAGATGCTTTATGTACCCAAGGAGTCAAATCCCCATGTTTCACCTTAGAAAGGGAAGGGCCAGCCCAGGGATGGGCATGTGGGGTAATGCTTGATCTGATGATCTCAGAGGTCTCAGACCACACAAAGTGGTCCTGGGATTCTGCAAAGATTCAGGTCAGGTAAAGGGGGAAAGTGGGAGAGCAATATATGAGCTACAGAAGGTTAAGGAAGATGAAATTTGAGAAATTTTACTCTACAGGCAGGTAAAAGTTGAAATACCTCATAATATTTCAATCTCTAAATATATTTCATGTGCTTGTGCTTTTATCCCGTCCTATTTCATTTACCTACTATTCCTCAAGGAGCTGGGGGCTGCTCTTCTCTTCTTGCCCCTCCTGGGGCTGCCCTGCCTGGGCTCCTGGATATGGGCTCTGAGAGCACTGAAAGCAAAGCAAATCGAGGAGAAAGCAGAGGGAATTGAGGTGCAGCAGCAAATTCTTTATATCAGTACAGGGATGAGGAAAAGTCCAGAGGTTTCCTCATTGGCAAACAGCTCTGGCAATCAGAAAAGAGCAGGTGAGAGATGGAGGGACTCACCTTGGAATCCTGAATCATTGACAGGTCCCAAAGGATCTGTCCAACAGCTCTAAACCCACGTGGTCCAGGCTGGAAGGATAAACCATGATATGATCTGACACTTCTCTTTATCGCGGGTGGAACCAGGCCCCGGATTTTTAATACTAATGCTTTGGGACATTTAAAATCCACATGTGAGGCTTGGCTCTCTCCCTGCTGTTTACATGATAAAGTGACATCCTGATTCAGTCTATCTCATCAAATCCATGATTTCAGAAGTTACTCTGAACATGTCTGCAGCATCACACTAACTTTTCAATACCTCCATGTCAATACACGCCAGTTGCTTAGGGTTATTTTTTTTCCTCTTGGAAAGAAGGTCAAAACGGCAATGCAAATATATTAGGGGGAAAAAAATGCATTCAAGTAACATTACTTGTTTCTGGAGTCAAGATGCCAGTCCATTTTTAAATCACGCAGCTGAGTATTCAATTCACAAATACAATGAGGGTACTTTTAAATTTTAACTGTCATATTCTGTTATGTGGCCTGATGTTAAGTTGCATTATGCTAGCAGTGAATGGGATAGGACAGAACATAATTCACTGCATTATAAACAGCATAACATAACTTGACAACTGGAATTTAAAAGGAGGAAATTCTTTAACCGTAGGATCATATTGTATATTCCTATACATTTATAAACCCAGCAGCGAAAGAGCCAAGCAGAAAAGCTGAGCGTGTACCTACTGCCAAGAAACAAATGTTGTCTCATTTGCGGGGCATGTAAATAATTTGGGGGAGCTTTCTTTACATTTTAATTTAGTAACTGCACAGCTGCCACTTTCCTTTCTGTGCTACTTAGGGAGGCTGGTGGTGGCATCCTCCGAAAACTTTCATACCTAAGCCACAGAGCAGCATTCACTTTTACTGAGGCTGTTTTGTTTGCTCTCCTGGGCTAAAATAAAGAATGAAGTAACACATTTCTCCAACATGAATATGCTAACAGCCATAAATCTGCTCCCTGGCATTACCGTAGAACAAACCATAGTAAATGTTTAAAAATGTGCTCCTAAAATAAGCCCTGACTGAGCTTTGATGTCACTTTATTTAATTCACATTGGCATTGCATACACAGCTCAGTTTACCAGAGAGGATTCATTCTTTACTGAAGCATAATTACATTATCAGATATTCAGTAGAGGCCATAAACCACAAAATGGAAATTAGACTGTCAATGGCCATTTTATACTACAAGGATTATTGTATTTTAACGTTTGTGTTGTCAACCACTGTGCTGGCAATCTAGCATGTGGACCCCAATTTTCAACATCACTCTAACCTGAATAAAATTTAAATATATGAACACCAAATTGAACAATCAATAACAATCTTTTAAGCTATATAAACTTCTGACTTCCAGCAAACTAAGCAACAGCACAGAAGCAAATCAATCAGGAAGCTCTGTTTTCCTTCCTAGTCCTATGCATTTCAGTCCAAGGGAAACTTCTTTTGGGGCATTGTTTCCCAATTTCCAGTATAAATAGAAAAAAAAAAAATTAAAAATGTAAGCTCTAGCTTTCTCCCTCTTGCCCACTCAGATTTGTAAATGGAATTTATTGCACGCACTGTCCTCTTATAGATTAAATTAATGTTATTGTAAAGAGGTTTAATGCTCAAAGATATTTATGACTCATGCTGAGAAAGAAGCTGTACTCAGTTATGATGATTAATATAATTTTCCCAAGTTCTCACAGATGAAATTGCTCCATGTGCATATTTTGAGTAGAAAACAGATAGCCATAACTCTGAGGAAAGGCAGCCATGATTGTGTTATTGATGCATCATTTGGAATTAGCGGGTTGCTTGTGGAGCACATGAAATGTTTTTGGATTTACTTTCTGCTTGATGGACAACGGGAGAAGCAACACTCACATCACCCAACCTCTGTTTGTGGTTTTTTGATCTTGACATGACAAAAGTTAGTGCTTACAAAGAGTTTGTTTTCACGGTCAACCACTAATAAGACAGGCCGTGATTTAAAACTTATATCCTCTGTCCAGGATGAAAACTAAATGAGACAGGATTTGACAACTTACATCAAGGAACTGAAGATTTACCAACTCCTCAGGCACACGGGTCAGGAAATGGTACAATCTCAGCATTGTTGCAGTTAAAGCCTGGAAATGGATCACACGTGTCTGGCCAGAAGAGATCTCCAACAGCTCTGCGAGGTCAGGGAAGATTAAACCAAACATTCCCAACACAAGAAAGATGTTGGTCTGTTGGAGCAAGACCAGAGGAGGCCACAGAGGTGCCCTGAGGGCTGGAGCCAGGCTGGGAGGGCTGGGAATGTTCCCCTGGAGAAGGGAAGGCTCCAGGCAGAGCTGGGAATGTTCCCCTGGAGAAGGGAAGGCTCCAGGCAGAGCTCAGAGCCCCTGGCAGGGCCTGAAGGGGCTCCAGGAGAGCTGCAGAGGGACTAGGGACAAGGGCTGGAGGGACAGGACACAGGGAATGGATCCCACTGCCAGAGGGCAGGGCTGGCTGGGATACTGGGAATTGGGAGTTCCTGCCTGGGCTGGAATTCCCAGAGCAGCTGTGGCTGCCCCTGGAAGTGTCCAGGGCTGGGTGAGGACATTGGAGTAGCCTGGGACAGTGGAAGGTGTCCCTGCCCATGGCAGGGGGTGAACCAGGATCACCTTTAAGTCCTTTCCATCCCAAACCATACTGGGATTCCATGGATTCCCTCATCTCCATTCCTTACCTTTTTGAGGGCCAGCCCTCACTAATAGCAAACATTACAAATGTTCATTAAACAGCCTCCCACATATGGACTAAACTTTACTATGATTAGATTGAAGTGCTGTGACTATTACACACCCCAGTTCCAAACTGTGAAATTTCTTTTCAGATTTTAGCTAATCTATTTGTTGTCCTGTGAGAAACAAAACAAAATCTTAGAGTCTGTGCAAAAATGTGTGGTAATTCTCCATATTACTAGACTACAACAATTGAAGCCAATAATTTCTTGGAATAGAAATATGTTGATTCCTAGTATTTCCCCTTCTTCTTGCATTTTTTACATTATGTCTAAGGAGCTGCTCAGGTTGCTGAGCTTGATAAATCAATGTTAAATGTAACCTGAGTTGAAACAATTGTATAATTTGAGTTTGATGATACCATAAATGTTATAGATATTAGGGACTCGTTATCCTTTCAGCACAAATCACACTTCCCAACCCGAGTGAAAGAGGACAGGATTTGGTCTGAAAGTGCAGTGAACAATGCACAGCCACAAATGGACTCATAAAATCAATGCCAATGATGGGATTGATGTCTATTTTAAAAAGGCATTAAAAAGTGCCAGAAAAATTTTCTCCAAACTTTTCACACACTTCTGTTCAATCTCCTGCTTAAAACTTTTTTTTTCCCCTCTAAGTAATATTTAATATTATAACCATCTTTGAAATAAATGTTTCCTCGAGGAAATACAAATATATTTCTCTCTCACTTCATCACATCATTGGCCTCGTGCTTCAGTTTCCAGAGCCCTTTGAAAACCACACACTCCAAGTTAATTGGTTTAATCTGGTTGTGGGGATTAGCTATTTTTACCTACAGTTCCATATGAAACAATTATATATGAAATATTGATTGTTCATTAATGTGGGGGATATCTCCCTTAATGTATTTTGTAAGAGTTCAGGCTCCTGGAGTATGGAAACTCTGGAGAGGTCTAGAGAATTTTAACTAGCTTTTAAAGTTGTAAATGTTATATTAAATTGCTTGACATCTGAAGCCAATATGAAGGTGTTATAGATGTAAAAAAGGGGATAAAAATGCACTTAAATAAAACAGCAGTGTCACTTTGCTCATAAATATATGTCATAGTTCTTACAGACATTCCTTTCAATTTCTAGTCATTTAAAATTAGAATATTTTGGTGTTTACAAAGGCATTGTCTCACTACTGGCTTGTCTGGGAGCTGGTCTGTATTTGAAGTGCTTGTGCCTGTTCATCATTCTAAATGAAAAAGTCAGATCATTTAGGTACAAACTCAAATAACAATAAAAAAGAATTTTCTACAATGATTCCAAGTAATACAAATACTAGTTTTAAAATTTGTAACAATTACAGCTTCAGAATCAAAAAAATTCTCAACTCTCAAATAAATTCAGCCCAAAGACTAAATACTAAAGCATAGAACTGCAAACCAGATGGAATTTATCTCTCAGAAAGCAGGAGATGAATTGCTACAAAGTGCATTATTTTTAGCCAGTTTAAGCACTCAGATTCATTGGTGAAGGTTGAGAACCACGTGAGGTGTCCCTATAATCATTGTTGCTGCAGGAGAGGTTTTGGTCACTGTGGGATTTCTGATATTTCATTAACATATAGAAATTCCTTCCTCAGTAACAAAGATTTACAAAATTGGCAAAGCCGACATACCATAATCACGATTTTTAAAGGAGAGCTTTTTAAAGGAGAGCAATGGTCAAAGTTCTCCATGACCCACGTGAATCTGTTCAGCCTAAAAAATAAGCAGTTCTGCTTTCCCAACCCCTGCCACCTTAGGTCCTAAATCCCCTTTAATCATAAACCCCCAGTCTCTCACGCTGGGAACAATCCATACTTGTTAAAAGGTTAAAAATAACCAATTTATTTAGAAGCTTTTTTTTAAAACAGGCTGAATTTCTCTGAAAGCAAAAATTTGAACAATGCACTTTCTTCCATACTCTTGCATAACCTGACTGCTACAGAAATCCATGCAAATATCAAATTATCAGAGGGCTGTACATTGCATCCACCATTTTCCTCAAGAATTACTGTAGAAGATGTTAATCCAAGCAAAAATTCCCAGCAATCTTTCTTCACCCGACAATTTATTCCAGTTTTCATCCTCCTCCCTCTTCATGATAACTCTTGTCAGCTATCATTATAAGTGAACAACACAAAGGCTTAAAGACATACCCTCTAGTCAAAAAATGAAAAAAAAAATTAAATAAAAACAAAACCCCACAGCTTTCAAGTGTGAACCGGATTAATCACACATAATAATTATACAAAGTGATAACACTTATTATAAGATCACATAAACACCGTTAAACCAACAGTGGCAGTAACCTTTAGGAAGGAAAAAATAAAGCCACCAAAAATAATACAAATCAAAGTTTCTGTTGGGAAGACTTGCCGGCTGAGGCTTCTCTGAAAGACTTTAATGAGAAGAATGTGAAGTGTTTCAAAAGCAAATGACAGTCACAGCTGATTTACATGTCCCACACATCTTCAAAATGCAGCATAAAAAAACCAGAGACAAAATAGGGGTGGGGAAAATTCTCGGTCCCCAATCTCTCATCCCTCAGCAATGCACAAACCTCGTTTTCTAAGCTTGTTTTCTAGATCGTCAGTGTAATTATCCATCAATTCCTACTCTCCATATTAGCAACTCTTTGTTGAGCTTCATGCAGTTCTAAACCAAGAGCTTTCAAAGACTTTTTTAATTTTCTTTTTTCTTACTGAATTAGCTGTGGCTTCAAACACATCAGCCTTTTCCTTCCAACTGCTTTGTTTCCTCTTATGAAACTCCACTTTGTCAAAAGTTGTATTTTGATCTCACATTATCAGTCATTTTTTATAATTCCCACTAAGAATCTGAGGAATAATTTCCAACGAATTCTTCATGGACAACCACTTTTTTTTTTTTTTTTTTTTTAAGCACAAGCAAATCCCTGTGAATTCTGGTACCAAGGAGAGGATCAGCTGCTTCAAGTCACCACATGAGTGAGGCACTTCCACAGGGGCAGAACATAATCTATGGATTTGAGGATAATTTAGGCCACAAACCTGTTGCAGCTTTCCCATTCCAAGTCAATCAGTATTAGATATTTTCTAATGGGGGAAAATCACTATCTGGTTTGATCACTCAGAGGTTGGATTTGATGATCTCAAAAGTCTCTTCCAAACCAAGTGGTCCTGGGATTCTGCAAAGATCCAGGTCAGGGAAGGGGGAAAATGGGAGAGCAATATATGAGGTATAGAAGGTTAAGGAAGAGGAAATGAGAAATTTTACTCTACAGGCAGGTAAAATTTTAAATGCCTCGTAATTATTCAATCCCTAAATATATTCAAAGTGCAAATACATGAGATTATCAAGTGATATTGAGAAGACAAGCTTTAGGCATGGCAATGGGTCTGTGAAATTACTGAGAGCACAGAAAATACGTATTTATTTAAATAAAAACAAAATAACTAGGGGAGGTAGGAAATTCTGCAGGTTGTGATCAGAACCGTTTTTAGGCAATATTCTCAGTATCACAGAGCAGAGAGGGCTTGAACATGGACTGCCCAACATCACAACCAGAGGTGGGATTGATGGTGGTGAAATGAGGAGTCTGAGCTGCTGACAGAGCCTCTGATGAAAAAGAGTGCAAAAGAAATTACAGAAATTCTCAGAGAAACCTGGAAAAAAAAAATCACAAAAAAAGCACACCTGGCCTTGCTAAATATCTGCACAAATGTACCACTAAAATGAAGTAGGTTTTGCCTTCATATTAATTAACAACATGTAACAGCCACTACAAGAAAAATAGCTGCAAATCTGAGAAAGGAACAGCTTGCTCACGGATTTTTCTTCCTCTCCTCTTCCAAACAAGTGACATTTTGTTATTTTCCTATTGTCCAAGAAATCGTTTGGGATCATTAAATATATAAGGGGCTCAGATATCTATATTTTACCTTTCTGTCAAATATTTACATGTCATACACAGGACCTCACCAAAGAGTTGTTGTGATTAGTTGCCAAGAAGCATCAAGAATCAAATAGGATTGTTAGTGTTTAAGGGTTTTCCTGTTTATTTCTACAAACATACAGGATAAACACTGTCAGGCCAAAGTAAACTATGGAGTACACATTTTTTTTTCCAAAACTAATACCCTATAAAAGCTCAGGATGGTTGAGAAACCACATTTCAACCAATTCCTTCTGATGGCTTGTGCCATGCGTGAAGGCTCAAGGATATTTCATAACCCAGAGACCCTGTTAATTAATTAAAATTGCAATTATAAAGCCACCCTTGGTTTAGACCTAATAGTCGATGAAGTTCGTCCTAAACACACCAAAAATACGGTCAAACATTTGGAACTGATCAAAGGAAGTTAAATAGATACGGGATGGAGTTTTATGAAACAAAACCCTCAAATTCAGCTTAGATTGAAAGGAAAAAACAACAACCCAGCACCACATATGTGCAGTGTTATAAAACCTGAGCCACTAGGCCAGGGACTGGATTTTGAGTGACATTCAAAACATTTTCGTTAAAGTATCCATTTGTCTCAGTCATTGGAGAACCATTTAGTCATTTAACTCTCCCCACCGAATTTCTTTCAGATGCCAGTTGACAGAGAAAATTCGTTCCAACTCGGGATAAATCCCTACTTCCACTGCCAAGGGTTTTCCTGCCACAGACAATTATTAGTCCAGAGGGGACTTTTTCTTTCTTCTTGAAATCCAGCTCCTTCTAAGAAGGCAATGTTCAATTAAGTACTCCATTAAACTGACAAACTGGTAAGTCTACCTTTGTGCTTTGTTTCTTCTGAAGCAGAGTTAAAGAACAAGAAATGGAAGAAACATTTGTATCTAGAGATCTGTAAAGAATTTGTTCTCCAATTCAGTAGCTAGAAGAGCAAAACGGGCTGAAAAAACTAAGATTTGGCCAAACAAACACTTATTTTATTACTTGTTTTGGGTTTTTTTTTAATATTGAAAGCTAAAGCATTTATTTTTTAAATGGAACAAGCACAATTAGATCTCCCATCTTCCTGTTTGTTTTCTAGCATTAATTGCAGCACACTGTTACCCATGAAAGTGTTGAATTCATCCATGTTTGTCCCCTGTTCTCTCTCCTGATGTGTTTTAAGTGGCCAATTCACTATGAAACATCTGAAAATTTCCTGTGAAACAAATGACAATAAAAAGGGCAGAACAGAATTAGAAATTACATCATTTAAAACACTCAAAATCAAGAGGCAGAATAAGGATAACTGATCACAATTGCTCAGAACTAGGGCCAAAAGGCACAGAATTTTATTTGCTGGGAAGTTTTCAGAAAATCACCATATTCTTGAAGACCAGGATAGTCCAAGCAATAAAAATATAGTATTGAAAATAGTCTACAAAATACAGGTAGAAGCTTTCTTTGGTTAAATACATAAACTCATATATCTTCCAGTGAGGACTAATTGATGTACCATCAAAATATAAAATTATGGGTAAAAAATTTTATGCCATCAAAAATTTGCAAGAGATTTAAAAGTAACATTTTGCTACTTAGAAAGTTGTGCAGAGCAAGAGCCATTCTCAACATGGCAGGACAAAACATATTTAAATGAACCTTAGGAGGTTCCAAATGCATTTATTTCCAGTATGGTTATGGCACAAGAAAAGGCTTCAACATTTGGGACCTGTGCTTTGCATTTGAATTATTACATATCAGGAAAATAAAAGATAGCACTGAATTTTGTGTTGATCTTTTACATCTGAAAAACTATTTATCATGTCAGAAGAAAGGCTCTAGAAGAAAAATTAGGGATTTCTGCCTCAGTGCAGCACACCATTATTGCATCTCTCAAAGGACAGTGTTTGTTTTACTCATTAATTTGCCAATTTATTAATATCATGGAAAAAAAATTCTGTCAAACCCAAATGTTGGAGGTTCATCCATTTGTTGGCTTGGGAAGGTTTGCTCCAAAGAGCAATGAATTGTTTTAGATGTTGCCAAAGCATGTCTTTGCAGACCAAAGTGAGAGCCTGTGTCAGCCGTGGAAAATCTCATTTTAATGTTGGTTTTCTCCAGGTCCAGCTCAAGGCACCCAAAGTGAGTCAGCATCACCAGGGGATCCACACATCCTGTGCTCAAACCCCACCCAAGAAGGGCTCTACACTATTCCAGAATTGCCATTAACAGAGAAATTAATCTTTCTACAGTTTACTCATATTAGAGAAGAATAGATTAGAAATGTGAGGGGAAAACCCTGTGGATGAGAAAGGCTTAAAGCAAAAATAGGGTTCAGTCCTAAATCCCTCATGGGCCTGGAAATCCCAGTGCACTTCTCCCATCTTGGTGCTTAATAATTAGTCATTAACTCCTGTCCTGCAATGAGCAGAACACACTCATCTCCCCCTCACTTGACAAGGTTGGGCTCGTGTTGATTATTTTAACAGACTAATTTAATTCAGGTTTCTGTAGTTTCTCTAGGAATTTGCCAAGCAGAAATTTATCAGATTCCGTATAAATCTATGTCAGGGGGAACTTTAATGGAAATGGCTGCATTAAGAATTCAGGATTGGGCCCTTAATAGCTGCTATAATTTATCATCTTTTTAATATGGAGAAATCAGTAAAATGAAATATTCTGAAGACGTAAAAGTAATAACCCAATCATTTAATATGAAAGAATAACTAGACAATACTGCTCTGAAGAACTATAGATAGCCTGACAGAAAGGCATTGAATAGGAAAGACAGAAAAGCATTGGTAATAATTCCAAGGAAATAAGTGTATTCCTGAAAAAAAAAGATCAGTGAAAAGAAAACAGAACCAATCCATTCTTCTACATTCTGGTCCATTTTTTGGGAAACCTTCAGGCATGGCTCTGGGGGGATTCTGAGGACAGAAATTGTCATCCTGACTGAAAATGTAAGAAAGAAAAGGAAGATCCCCACCAAATGCAAAAGGCGATTAATTCCTTGGGAAAAATTGCAATTTTGATAGGTTACGAGCAAGAAAAATGCATAAATTTGCAGTAGGTAACTATTAGCTGCTTTTTCATCTATCGTCATTACAACCCCATAAAAACATGTTTTGAAGGTAATATAACCCAAATAATAACTGGGAATGAAAGGAGAAATGTATGAAAATGAGAAGCTGTCAGTTCAGTCATAACATTAAAACTAAATGCAAACTCTGATTAAAAGGAAAACAAGTCTGCTTTACATTTGGTACCAACACACTGGGCTGCTTCCAACGGGAGATATCAAATCCCTTTGGAAAGGAGATTTTTACTTACAGCCTGCTCCCATCTCCAGGGAAACTGAGGCAGGGAATTCTGCCTCCACTGGTCGTAGAGGCAGAACTGTGCTGGAAGGGGAGCAGCCCAGGAAGATGGAGCTTGGGATGGATGTTGGTGGGAGGGGACACAGGAGTGTCCTGCTGGTGTGGGTATGTCCCAAATAGCAACTTCCCACTCTATTATAGTGATTTCAGCTGAGGTTTATTTCGTTTCATTGATGATTCCCAAGAGAGAACGGAGAGCTGAGCTTCAGAGGTTACTTGTCCCTGTGGATTTGGAGCAATCATGATGTTCCTGAAGCTTCTCCACAAAATAAAGAAAAAAATCCCTGCCCAGCTGCTGTCAGACTCTGAGAATCTTCCAGGAACCTCCAGATTTTTATTCATAATGTGAGATCTGGCCTTAAATGTCTTCAAATATATATTAAAAAAAAAAAAAAAAGTCACTTTTTCCTAGTGATTATTTACTAAACAGAAGATAATTTCCACATTTTCCACATAAAGATTTCAAGTTAAACTTATTTAAATGCAACAAAAATACCTTAAAACACAGCACAGAACAGCAAGGCCTTTTAAGTTGGTTTTTTTTTTCTCCTTTTCTGCAATGGGAAATCACCATTTGCCTTTTTAAGTATTACATGAACTGTGATAAATTCATCTTTATTTCCCAAAAAAAAAAAAAAAAAAAAAAAAAAAAAAAAAAAAAAAAAAAAGAAAAACCCTTGCCCAATTAAAAGTGTGTGTGCTGCATGCCCACTGCTACAGGGGCAGGATGCAAACTTCCATCTGTGACTGCCAAAAAAAAAAATGGTTGTGTAGCTCAGGAGATGCTTTGCTGAACTCCAGCAACACCATTTAACAATTTAGCTAACTGATAAAACTAAAAATGCTCCTAATTCCCATTTGTAATACACTAAATTGCCTGCAACTAATTTAAACAATAAGCAAGCCAGGCTGTGAGCTGTTATCTGTGGCCAGTTGAGCAAAATACTTTATTTGCCATCCCTTCATAAGCATAAAATAGCTTCTAAAACCTATTCTGCAAGTGGACAGCCTGTGTGGCCTCAGGAGAGTTAAATTTTGCTGAGATTTCACTACCTGAGTTTGCCAAACTGATAATTTTCTGATTATATATATATATATGTAAAACTTTTTGTTTCAAGCTGCATGTTTTTCTTTTTTTTTTTTTTTTTTTTCTCTTTTTTTTTTTTCCTTTTTTTTTTTTTTTCCTTTTTGATTTTCTTCTAAAGCTCAGAAGTTTCCTTTGGGTTGAGGTATTTCTAAAGGTATAAAGAAAGCACAACCTTGAAAACAGCAACAACAAATAAAAGCCAGAGCATAGGATGTGCTTTGGTTGCTTCCCTCACTGCTAAAAAAAAAAAAATTAGCTGAAATCCCAAGATCCATCCTCAGGAGCTTAATTGCTTCAAAGAATGGGAATCTTGTCAAATTCAGTCCAAACAAACATAATCAGCAGCTTTCAAAGCTCGTTTGACATTGAGGAGGCATAGAAAACAACCCGGGAAAACCAAAGAAACACACATCGACGGCCTGTCAAAATTTTTTGTCAGACATGATGCCATTATCAAGGCACATCAGAACGGAATAAAAGTGACCTGGGCTGACCACGGGCTTACAAATGTCTTGGGAAGGAAGGGGAAAACGGTGAATCAAAAGGTAGCTTTGTTGAACGTCCCCTCCAGGCCTTCCTTATTGACAGGGATGACAATGGTCCCAGGATGCACCATTATCTATGACCAGCAAGCAGACATCAAATGCTACCGAGCCGTCTCTGTCAGAATAAAAAATGCTGCTAAAAAAAAAAATAAAAAAAAAAAATTATACATATATATATATATACAGGGCCTTGTTACGTTTTGTTCAGCAAAGGTTTGTCAAAAGGCAGGGTCACTCTCTGTGTGTGCACTGCCCTGAAGGGTAATTTTAAAAGGCGAGGGAGAGATGCACTTGATTCCTCAGTGTTTCTCCTGGAAGGAGACTTGGAGTCTGTGGATGGCCAAAATGTTTTGAAAATCAAAAGAGCGACTCAAAAGGAAAAAAAAAAAAAATAAAATAAAATAAAACTTTTTAAAAAAAGGGAAACAAAGTGAAACAAAGCTAATAGATGTTTTCCATGGTCGTGTTGTTAGAAGGCAAAGCACTTTTCAAAATAAACAGGTTAGGGAATTATTCCCATATTTAGATTTTTTTTTTTTTTAAATAAAAAATAGAGTTGATTTCTAATGCATCAGGGGTGGGTGCTACCGTAAAGGGATGACTGAAATTGCAGTGGATGAGTACACCCTCTTCAAGTATCTGTGTTGCACCATTATGCAGTTAATTGCAGGGAAAATATTTATACTGGCGAGAAAAGGATTGTTAATATGGTACCCTTTGGAAAGAAAAAAGAGAGGCTGTATATACAAACTCCAACCTCACAAATGTTTGGGTAAACTTTGCTTTTCTATGAACATCTGCTAAGCACACACTGAGGGACCAAAGTCCAAGTGCACCCCACTAATTGACACAGAAATCTTTGTTTAAGGACTATGTGGCTAAAAAAAATAAAATAAAATAAAAAAACAAACTTTAAAACAAAACAGCTGGAGGGTGAATAGAATATTTTGGTGGGGGTGAAAGGAATTATTGATACAGACATTATGGAAGCTGTCTACTTCTTCTTGCTTATGGGTCAGCTCTTCCTTTCTTTCATTTTCCTGTCCTTTCTAGGGTACAAATTCACCAAGAGAGCAAAAAAAGGAGCCACAAAATCTCCCTGGTGCTGCCCTAGAAACCAGGAAAGACAAACTGACCCTCCACTGTTAACTCTACAGTCATATCCTGCCTGAAAAAGTTAATTTAATGCCATGTGAACCTGTCTGCCATGCCCCCCAAAGCTGGTGCCATGTAGGGGCTGGTGTTCCCCAGCTCTGCTGCTCATCCCCAAAATCTGAGTGTCCTGAGAGCCTCCTGTTCCCTCCCCTCAGGCCTCAGCCATCCAAGCCCATTTCCCTGCTGGCTGCTGCTATTGATTATTATGACTCCTCAGAGCATGTAATTGTCTTGTTTTCTTTCTTTCTTAAGGAGAAATAACAGAATAAAAAAGAAAGAAAAAAAGAAAAAAGAAAAGAAGGACCCAGTTACAGCCTTTTACTTGAGGTTTGTGACTCTGAGGTAACAGCTGATGCTCCACTGTCCATAGCCCGTGATTTTCAGGACAGAAATTAGGATAATAGTCTATCAAATGTACTTTTTCTCCTCCTAGGCCAATCTCAAGATGATAGATACGATCCTTCTGCGTCTCATGGGATGTGCTCTTTTGTCCCCCAACACAAAGCTATTAATTCAATGCAATGGTTTTCTTTTTCCTTGCCCTGGAAGTCACAATATGCTGTGAGTAAGGCTGGCTTGTCTCTCCTCCTTTTGGAGCACTCCTTAGTGCCACGAGGGGCCCTGCACACCAAGGATTTGCCCACCAGTACTTATACAGCAATTTCCTCAAAGCCTTGATGCCTTCCTCCTTGCCCTTTCCCTCCTTTTCTCACTATTTTTTGTGAGCTCACAAACAAGATCCAGTTTTCAGTCCTTTGGTTAAATACAACCTCTGTTTTTTTTCAGCTGTCAGTTATTGATGTAGACATAAATAAAGGAGAAAAAAAAATAAAATTAATATCGTCCTCATCAGTAAATTCAAAACCTCTGCATTAATATTCTTGCACATCCTAGCCCTTAAAACCCAGATATCTTCTAGATATTCTTCAGGTGCTGTAATGCTCCATGGGAAATTTAGAGCGTTAAGGTGTCTTTAGCATTTTGACATCAAAGCCTTCACAGAAAAAGAGTTGCCTGATGCCACCTGGAAGGAAAAGAAGGCACAAATATATCTGCAATCCTTTTTGCCCCCCATTGAGTCCTGCATCAAACAAAGAGCTCCCTGTGAGCAGGGACCCTGGACCAAATCCATCTGAACAGGGTGTGGGTTCAGTGTCTTCTGAGCCAGGTTTCAGATGTTCCACAGAGGCAAAAGGGTTGGCAACAATAAAATTCTGTAAAACCCTATTTATTAAATTAGCTCTGTTCTACTCACCACACGACTCATTTCCACGATTTCTGACCACAGCAACATCTTCAGCCCCCCTTCCCACTTTCACAGTGTTTCACCTTTGTTTAAAATCAAACTAAATTGGGGGGGTATAAAATAAAAATAAAGGCAGCATTGACTCTACTTAATTGTGCATCTCCAGGGTGACCTGAAAGCAAAGGACCTGAGGCTGAGGGATCCACCTCAAACACGAGGTCACTCTGTGTGGAATGAAGGAAAACACATGTGGGCGTGAGATTCCCACCCCAAAAATCAGGAGCACGACATCACCTCAGGTTGCTTGCCCTCAGCAGGAAATCTGAGCAGCACCTGTGATTCTCCAATGCTTGTCTGGCCCTGCAATAACCCCCTTAATTTCTGAGCTGCAGAGGGTTTACCACTAATGACAGCCACGTTCTTGCTCTGAGGACAGACACCAAGCAAACGAGGATGATCGCAGATGTTTAGGAGTAAATGTGAAAGGAAAGGAATGAGCATTAAAAAAAAAAAAAAAAAAAAAAAAAAAAAAAAAAAAAGGAGTGAGGGAGTATTGATTCAGTGTGACTGATGTGAATGAGTTAAATGATTGACTATGAAGTGTGAATTCAAATTTACTGTGAATGGAATTTGCTGTGAGTGGAACAGAGTATGCATGACCATGACTGAGTGTGACTAGGTATCATTAGGAAGAACTAAGCGAATATGAGTGGAAAGCACTGATTATCTCCCCTGTAATCTATAAATAAACAGTAGTGCAGGAAGTTTTGAAAAATGTATTTAATAAGGGATTTCCACTGCCTGAATAAACTTGCTGAGGCCAGACAGCCTGATCTGGAGGAAAATGTATCATTTTACTCAAAGGTCTGTCATGTAATAATACGTGAGCTCATATCTGACAGGAACAAAATAGGCCTGAATTTACAGCAAAATGGAACCTCTAGACTGATAATAAACGTCTTTCCAATTACAAATTTACTAACTCATACGGTGCCAATTACCCCCTCTTCTGCTTTGTGGGTATTTTCCTCACATACATGTTTGAATTCAGAAATATGGACATTCAGGACCTGCAAAATTTGGGGCCTGATGCTGTCTCCTGCAGATCAACATAATGCAGTTTTATTAGCACAGAAAAACTGTCCTTTAGCCCAGGGAGCAAATATTTCATTTGCACCCTCTGTGCAGAGTTACAGAACTGAGCCTGAGGTTTTCTCCAGTTTAATTCAGCGAGAGCAAAGTTTACATCCCAGGATCTCAGACCCCACAGTAAAAAATGTCCCAGCCTGTTCTCAGCTGCTGCCCTTTCTCCACAAATATCTCTGCTTGCTTTCCCAAGTTTTAGTACAAATCAGGCCAATGGAGTCTTTGTCCCCAAAGGTCTCTGCAAATAAATGTTGATTTTTTTAAGGGTAGTTTAAAGCAAAGATTAAATCCTAGAGGCTGGTGTAACAAACATGGGTTTTACCACTTAATTCAGCTTTTTTGCCTTAATTAGGTAATTTCTTCTCTCTAAACCTGCATTCATTCCCAATCAAACATTCATGGGGATTTTTCTTGTGTCAGCCTCTGCTTCCACTGAAGAAGACAAGAGGAAAACACTGAGCTGTGTTTAGAGTGGAAAATCAATAATCAAAACTAGAAAACCGGGGAAGAGCAGAGAGGCCATTCCAGCATTTTCTTGGGAAATTTTTTTGTGAAACCTGCCCCTTTCCTCTGGTGATTAATTTACTGGGGTGCAGAAATTCCCCAGAACTGCTTGAATCAGCTGGGGCTTAATCTCAGCCATGCACATGAGCATCTTTGAACCATGGGGTCATCAGAGGCATTTTAAACTGATGGATTCAGTTTAGTGGATTTACATCCTTAGAACTTTACAGCCTTGAAGTTACCTCTGACAATTACCTGTGGCTGAGAATGTGGCCCAAAATTCTGTATGAGCTTTTATTTGTGTTAAATTTGGGGTTAGGTGTATTTCCCTGTTACAAAGACTAGGATTCAAGCTGTTATTATTTTACTTTTACAGCCTGACTAGCCCCAAAATGAATAAATTATTCCTGTTTAGATCTTCTTGACCATCTAAAAACTCTTCAAATATGTTGGCAGTGTCACCTTACAATGAGTTTTTAGAATATGTAACAGAATTTAAAAATAAAATCCAATAAAGAGGGGGGAAAAAAAGGTTATGAGATGGAACCTAATCCATTAAAACAAAGGAAATATATTTCATGAGGTCATGAAACCTCTTGCTAACTCTCCTCAGGAGTCAGGTCAGAGTCAGGGTGTCTGCACAGTCTGAACAATCCTCTCTAGATGTTCCTCTCCCCAGCACTGACAGGAAACAGCGGGGGATTTACACCCCTCGTGCCAAAGCTGCACATGTTCTGTCGATAAATGGAAGACTTAATTCTCCAGGATAGCAATCCAAGCATTTTAAAGGATTTCCTAATGAGGTAAAATTCATTAATAAGATACAAGGCGGGGGAAAAAACCCACAAAAAGGAAAAACTCACCTTTTCCATTTGGAACTGCAGACATGCAGAGTAAGTAAATTCCAAATTTTTTCCCAGATTTGTATGATAGAAGTGGGTAAGACCAAGATCGTTAGGTCTTTGCATTCTTTTGCCCACTCAATATGAAAATCTTTTTATAACAGCTATGCTGAGTTACCTCCATTGTTACAAATGGATTCATATGAGAGGAAAACACATCCTTAATTCTGCTTGTCTCTGCTGCAAAATTACTAAGGAAAAGTTATCCCAGCTTTTCCCTTTTCTGCAGAGGCACCATTTCCAGAATCCCTTGGACCCGACACAACCACAAAGGCACTGGCCACTCAAACATGCCCAGATTCAGAATTCCTGTTTATTCTCCAAACACCTCTTGCTCCTTCCAGCAGCATTCCGAGAGCTCAGTGTGGGGTAAAATCCAGGACCCACATTCCCTCTGGTTTACCAGGGATTCACAGAATCATTCCATGGTGTGGGTTAAAAGAAACCTTAAAGATCACCCAATTCCAACCCCCAAAAATACATTCGCACTCCTAGTTTTAGCCTAGGAAAAGAGAGGATCTGTCTGGATTTTTTTTTTTCCTTAGGTTTTTTCCTACCTTGAACAAAATATCTTACTCCTGTTTTTTGAAACAAATATTTGCTGGCGGTACAGCCCACAGAAAGGCACTGAGTGGACAATTAGCCCCCAATATGCTCAAAGAGCTGCTCTTTCAGCTGAGCCCCTGAAGATTGGGCTAAAGGGAATATTTTTCAGTGCTTTCTTCCCTCCTACCTCCCCCCTGAGATACAAAACCAGCTGGGACCACATCTGAGCTGCACGTCATGTTGATGAAGGTTGAGAATTGTGGTTTGCAGCAGGACAGGAGGGGAGGATGCTCTGGTAAAAGCACAGTTAGGGGCCATTTTTAGCAGTCAAACCCAATCTGACACACTCAGGGCTCCGAATTGCCTCAGCAAAGCCAGGTTGTCTGTTCACCTCACATTACACTCCCCGTTTTTAACATAGCTTTAGGTTATCCTGCTTTATTTAGCTGCCGACAGAAGGACTTTTACCATTGTGGATCAAGGCAACTGTCTCTGGAATTGATCTCATTAGCAAAGTTTCCAAAGGAAAGGAGATTAGGGAGAGCAACTGATTTTCTTGACTTGTACTGGTATTTCTGTGGCAGCCAAGCAATTTCATCTCCCTTAAAGGCATTGGTTTCAGGTCACATTTTAACTATAGTTAAGTCCTCAAATAATTCAGAAGACAATCAAGGATTAGTGACCACTCTCCTCTACAACAAAGGAAATGATCAGCATGGCCAAGCCGTAGCTTTTGATGAATGTCAGTTTTTTCATGGGCTTTGTAAACAACATTCAAAATAAAGACAAGTCCTCTGGATTTTAGTGCATACTGTATCCCTCCAGGTTAGCACGACCACAACCCAGGATATACATCCAAAGATAAAATTTGACCCAAAACTTGGCAGATAGACTCCAAAAAGTGTTTAGTGTCAGAAAAGAACTGCTTTCCTTTTAATATTTCTGAGATGCTAAGGAATAGCCAACTCTATATCTATTTGGGGGCATATTTTAACACGCAGTATGTTTTCAACGTAATTTAAATATCTGTAAAAAACTCTAAAGATTTCACAGAAAACTCCTTCAAAAAAAAAATTAAAGAACTTATTTAATTTTTGAGTCGGTCAGTTCTGGTTTCTTTCATTTTTCTGGGATAATTTCCCTGCTCAGTGTCAGAACAGGAATACCCTGGGCCCCTGGAGAGGAGGACAGGCAGCCACCTCTGAGTTTCCCAAGCACAAGTTTGAGCACAGGGCACGGACAGGAGAAAATTAATGTGTCAATTCCAAGGATTCCCCGCTCCAAATCCCCTCTTTCGGAGAGAACTAAGGGGCTTAGCAATATCTACAAAGCAGCTCTGATGTGCTTCTGCCTCCTGCAAACAGCATCCCTCCAAATCCCCGGCCAGGCAGCCTCCATGCAAGGGTCCAGATCTGGCCAGCAGTCATTATTTTTTGTCTCCAAATCGCAACAAATTTTACTGAAGTCAAATTCCAAGTTGAAGCTGTCATCCCCAAGGAGAAAATAATAAAAAAAGTCACTGTAGTGGCTTTGGGTTTTTTTGTCCTATATATGCACATTTATATAATTCTGACTTTTCTCTGGGGCCTCTCTGGCAAACTTTCCACCGTTCTTTCTGTGTTAGGACTCGAAGTTATCAGAGTCAGAGTTCATTTATACTTCTGATCACCGGCCCCACAACATCCCCCAGGGTTAGGAACTCTGCTGTGGCAGAGCAGAAACATAATTTTATACCCCTTATATTCTAATTCATTTAATTAGGGGTTTTCTTAGATGTCTGGGTTTGGGGGCTGGGGGGTGTCCTTTCATGTTTAGACGTTTCTGTAGAAAATCTATCTCCACCCCAGAAAGTCATAGGCAAAGTTCTCCTGTGAGTGCAGATCTTGTTTGCTCTTCACCAAATTAATATTCATCACATCAGGAGCAGCAGAATGTACCTTTCCATCTTCCCTTTGCCATTATCAGTTAGCAGGGAAGAATTATTGCACAGCAACCCACAAAGAAATGCACATAATTTAGATACACTAATAATGGGGGGGTGGAAATTAAAAAGAATATGGCAGATGGGAGACCTTGACTTAAATTTAAATCTAAATGGTTAAAAGAAGTCGACTGATAAGAAGAGCTCTAATTAAGAAACATCTTGCTGCTAAAAACGTGAACTTTTACACTTATTTCATACCTCAGGCAGAGCTCAAGCAGAGGTAGATTGTATCTTCTTTAAAGGAATGAAAGAGGGGGGAAAAGAAATATATTAATCTGCATTGTAGTAATGCTGATGTGCCCGGAGCTGAACTTCCAATTCATTGTGAGACGTTCTCTGCACAGACTCAGCCCGGGCAGCTCTGCCTTGAGAAATTTTCAGTCAAACCAAGAAAAAGAGAGAGAAATAATGTGTTATCTTCATCTCACAGAGACGTGGGGAGGTTACATGATTTCTCCAAGCTGATGAGAGGATTCTCTGATAAATCCAGATCTCAGTTTTGGGGGGTTTATTTGCTCTGTGAGGTGGTGGGTACAGGTGGACACACACACAGTGAAACTGAATCCAAGTTTTCCATATTTTCTCTGATGTGATGGATATGGAAAAAAGGAAAAAAAAGGAGGATATCCTATCAAAATATTTAGCATTTCAGGTGTGCATTTCAACTGCAACAGCACATCCTAGAGCAGAAAGGAATCTCATTGTGCACTTCCTAGGTCTGAACTAGAGAAGATATGCTGGAGCAAACAAAATTATGTTAAATGGGAGCTACAATTTAGGAAACAAATCACTAAAATAATTGCTGATAGCTTTTAAAAAATTATAGTTTCAAAGCAAAATATTTTTAATACAGAAAACTGAACGAAAACAATTAAAGTGAAATATTTCATTTCAACTTACAGTGATTTTTTTACCTGCCATTTCTGTGAGAGAATAAATACCAAGAATTCAAAAGCCATAATTCAAAGTGTTTAATTTATAATTTTTTTTTCTTTTTAAGAACCTACTTGAGTACCTCTAATTTAGGAGCTATGGGAATGAAAGAATTTTTAACAACCCAGACATTCATGACAACGTCTGCCACCCAAAACCTCAAGTGTGTACTCTAACGACTTCCTGCAAAAGCCATCCACTAATTTACTATTAATGAGTGATAGAGTTTATACATTTAGCTAAGTGGAAAGTGATTTTTTAAGGATATTGTGTTCTCTTCCCTCAGTCACCACGGTACAATTACAGCCAGGAGAAGGCTTTTTAAAGCAGTCACAAATCACAGCTGGTCGTGTTCCTTGTGGTCTTCCAGGCCAAAACATCTACAGGAAAGATAATTAGAACAGTCCAATCAGAGAATCATAAAATTATTTGGGTTGAAGGGACCTCAAAGCTTATCTCCTTCCAGTCCTCTGCCATGGGCAGGGAATCTTCCACTAGACCAGCTTGCTGAGACCAACCTTGCCTTGAACTCTTCCAAGATTTATACCAACTTATCGATCAGAAAAATGCCACAACAGTATCCTGGAACGTGAATAAGCAGCAGCTGGGAATTACTTTATTCCTGATATTTTCATGATTATAAAATAGCAAAACACAGGACAAGCTCATCACCTCTTGCTGGCCAAACCTCTTTTTGTTCACAGAGCTGATGAAACCCCAATTGCCTCTGGTAGCCAGTGAAAGTGGTGGTGATATCCCTACAAAGGTTTTGGTTGCTAAATGAAGGGGGGAAAAAAGGAAATAAGGAAAATTGGGAAGTTCTGAATAAGGATACCACGTTAAAATTCATGTAGGAATAAAACTTGTGACCCTTAATCTACCAGAATCAGGGGAACTCCTCCAGGGTGCTCTCATTAAACACTCAGAACTAGAGAAATATTGTGTGGGCAGGGAGAGTATCTACAGCTCTTCTACACCCCTCACATACCCAGGATCATAATTTGCCCAAATAACAGGACACAGAAATATCACTCAACATTTTGCCTTTGTCTGGGAAAATGGTAAGAGGAAACTGCAGAAAATGTTAACTGGACAAATGATAAATAGGCAACTTTCTCTTTTTTTTTTTTTTGCACATTTATCAGAGCAACAAATCTGAACAGAGAGTTTTGGGTTTGCCTAAAAAAAAACCCTTTTGATTATTTTTAATATCATTTAATAAAATAAGGGAAAACATTTCATTTTTAATTGACTTTCTTTTTTTTTTTTTTTTTTTTTTTTTTTAATTCTGGATGCCTAGATCTCATTATTTCTCCATTTTTGTACACATAAATATCTATTCCTGTATGTCCTCTACCTTTATAATTAACATTTAATTTACCTTTCATTTTGCTTTATATCAGATTTCTACCATCACTGTGATGACAACCCAGGGAATGCACAGGCATGGAATCACATTTATTGTTTACTTATTCCCGTGTTACAGCCACGATTCAGGACACTCTGGAGCCTCACCCAGCTTTTACCAACTCACTGTTATGTCAAGACTCTCAACCTTCCCAGGGCCCAGCATCACTTCTGGTATTTAAGCCAGAGGAAGACAAATGGCTGGTAAAGCTTTTTTATCATGATAACTCTTTTAAATCTTCATAAAACCATCTGAAAGCCACTGCAGAGGGACAATCCTTTTAGCAGCTGTTTGCACTGCTGGGGTAGACCATGATCTGCCCCACAGGAGTTATAAAATCCCAGACTGGTTTGGGTTGGAAGGGACTTTAAATGTCCTGCAGTTCCATGGGCAGGGACAGCATCCAGGGTCCAACCTGGCCTGGGACATTCCAGGGATCCAGAGGCAGCCACTGCTTCTCTGGGCACCCTGTGCCAGGGCCTCTCCACCCTCACAGCCAAGATTTTTTTATGATCTCTAATTTAACTCTGCCCTCTGTGAGGTCTGTGAGACCCTTTGTGGCTCTCATGAGTCAACTTCTCACAATTCCTCTGGTTTTGACACGAAACACTCTTCTCTCCCAGTTCCTTAGATGGTGCTAGGTAAGGAAATTGAGGAGAAATAACAATCCTTTCCCAGTGCTGTCCCACTGACCTTGGGAGAAGATCTCCTGGTGCCATTCCTGGATCCCTCAGCTGTGGCTCCATCCCTGACACACGGCCAGCCAGGTGATCCAAACATTGATTATTTCCAAGAAAGGTGCAAATCAAGTTGTCCAGGGAGCTCTTCCTCTCCTCCTGTCAAAAAGAATGCCTCACTTTGCTCTTACAAACTTGAAATATTGGCAATACAGTGCTCACAACCTAAATCTAACAATTTAGCAGAAAGTTTTTAGGTGCTTAATCATATATATTAATAAAAATCATTCACTCCCCGAAGAAGTGAGACAGATTCTGTCTGCTTGTTTTTGAGGGAACAGCCTGCTGTAGAAAATTATGTGGAGTGCTCTACTATTGTACCTGTCATACACTTTTAATTAAAAATGTATTGATGCATGACTAAATTGTGCACAGTGAAAAACAGACCTATTTTAGCTCAATTGCAATAATGTCCACATAACCCAATGAAGAAGCCCATACAATTATAACAGGAAGACAGCCCTGGCACGGTTATACTTTTTCAGGTCAGATGTATATTCCGTGGAACCAATCATCACAAATCAATGTGGCCTCAATCAGCACAAATGAATTTACTTTAATCTACTCTAAATACCTGCAATGAAGTCATTGTGCTAATCTATTGTAAATTAAATATGTGGCGAAACGAAGGCAGAATAATGATTAACGTTATTTTCAGGAGTATTTCTTGGCCAAGTGTGCTAACTAAGGCAATCTACACCCAATATTTGAGCACAAGAACTGCGTGCAACCAGAAATAAATTGGTTACAGCCAGAAGGCTGAAATCAATGCACTGTGGACAAAAAAATGCCTCGTGAGGCCTCTGCTAAAGGAATATTTTGTTTAGACTAACAAAGGGTAAATGTTTTTAGAAGAGAAAGAGTTGGAATTCAGAATAAAAAAGTTTTCACGTGGCAAAGACAAAACCCCTGCTGCAGTGTCCCTAAGTTTATCCCTAAATGCCTTGTTTGAATTCATTTTTAGATTTTTTTAAGACATAAAAGACATTGAGGTAGACATAAGAGTATTTGTTTGCAAATAGGGATGTGGAGCTGCTTGAGTAAGTGTTGATGAAAGTGTTTAATGAGGAAAGATTAATTATAACGCTGAGGACTGACATCATGATCAGGATTTTGAATATTTGACTGATGGGCTTAGTTTCTTTCTCCAGCAGAGGATTTTTGTTTGAAAGTAAAGGTGCATGTTTAGGTTAATGGTTGGACTCGATGAAGGATCTTTTCCAAACTTCAATTCCATGATTCTATCCTAAATTCATGGAAATTTGTGCTCAGGACTGAGCAGAGAAAATCTGAAGAAGAACATAAATCTGAATTGCTCGGATATCACAGAAGCAGAATTCTAAAAGTAGCCAATTTTTTTAGGGTATTGTCAAGATAGATAATTCCTCTTTTGCAACTAAATATTTCATTTCTGCAATTGAGATTTTATTTCTATTTCTCCCTCTCTTCTCTACTTTTCCATGGCAGAGTCTGCACTGACTTTGCACTTGCATCACCCACCACGGCTCTTCCAGCGACAGACAAAAATAGTTTAAAAATGCAGACAGTTTCTTGAACACTGTGGGCTGAATTTCATCAAATAAGGCTCCTTGCATGTGAAAAAAAAGAGAGAAAAAAAAAAAAGGTATTAAATGAATCAGTCTCTGCATCACTGTTTTCATTCTTTTTTTTGCCTTAAGTGCATAAAGATTTTTCCAGCAAAACGGCTGAAAATGCCAAGCCGTGGAAATCAAAACTTTACACAGGAATAAACCCAGAAAGTTTTCAAACTGGGAACGAAATTTTCACCAAACTCACAGACGGGCATATGGAGAACATGGAGAAAGCAGTGTTAAAATAAAACTCCAGAAAAAAACCCAAAAATTTAACTCGAATTCATCCTAAAGAGCAATTTTTAATGCACTCTTCAGTTTCCTAATTAAAATATAATTTTAACGCTGTCCATGAAGTTTTTGGGCTGTGAGGAAAAAACAGCATTTTAATTTTAGGTCTTCTTAACTGAGGAGGAAAATATGGAACCAGCGTTTTAAAAATAGTGAAATTTATATTACACAAATTACTAGTAAAAAAACGGCCATTTTAGAAGCTCAGATAAATTCAACCCGAATTTGGTGGCAGGCTGAGGAGTTCTAATGGTTGGATAAAATGGTTCTCCAAAGGAATTCCACCTGGGCTGATCCTCCCTGTGAGTCACATCACTCCTTGTTACAACATCTCTGCTACGGCGAGGAACAACACCATGAATTTTAGATGTAAATCTGAATTTCATGACCTTTCAAGTCACATCCTTAAAACTCATTTGAGCAGCATTTTTCTCTGTATGAATATGTGAGACCCAGAACTGACTTTTTTTTTTTCCTCATATTTAGGCCTTCTTCAGGTGTAAATTAGGTTTTTCAAGTGTTATCCTTATTTACTTTATTCTCTGCAAAGTTAGCAATCGTTCCATTATATTTTTGGTGCATTACAAGATGTTTCTGCTTGATAGGCAACACTTGCACTTGAACAGAAGAGACAGAACAATTGTCAAGCCACTGAAATACAAATGAACACTAAAAAAGATCCTTGAAACCACTGGATTCACTCAATTTTAAATATGTACCACATTTTTAAATAAATAAAAAAACCCAAACTGCTTTTCTCTCATGAGGAAATGAAAAATAAAAGTTAAAGCGCAGCTTAAATAAAGAACAAATAATCTTGCAAGAAATGCTGGATTTGTATATCATTATAAACTAAGTGTATAAGCCAAAAAATTTAAAGAAGATTATATCATAATTTAAAAATTTAAGGTCATGGAATCTTTTTTTTTTTTTTTTAAGGAGTGTCACTTTTAATAACTTATTACTTTCAAGGGATTTTCCTAAAATAACTGCATAGTGTTATCTATAAACAAATCTCCCAAATACATGTGGGTCACCCTAAAACTATAACACAAAAATGATTTAAAAATTGAGAAATTGATCTCAGGCTATTTTCTTAAGCACATTATGCTGTAAAAATAATAATAATTTTAAAAAATTAAAATCCTCAGAGCTCGCCAAGCAGGATTCCAGGTTTCAAAGCCTGAATATGTCTGGCTTTACAAAGAAGACAGTGACAAAATGAGAATAATTCTGCTTGTCAAGTCTCAAAAGGCACAAGCTGGGGGAGGATTCCCACTTCTGCTCCTAATTCACTTGGGCGCTTGGAAAATCTTACCTTTCCAAGAGGTTAAGATAAAAAAAAAGCAGCATTTTTAAAGTGGTTTTTCAGCCTGCCTCTTCCATTACAAAGCTCTCCTTAGGAAAATTCAGAACCATTTTTTTTTTTTTTTGGGAAGATTAACATATACATTACACAGAGCATCTTTCTAGTGAAAATAAAATGTATGATCTGGAAAAGTAGGACCAAAGCGGGCCTTGAAGATTATAGGGTTGGGTTGTTTTTTATTTCTCTATTTCTGAAAGTAACTTACTTTAAAGTCCCTGCAACGGGGTAACATCCATCATACTCGATTTCATTAGTCTTTAAGGCAGCTTTAAATAGCCAGGCCTAAAAACAAATCTTGGTTGATATGGCAAATATCTAAAAAGGATAACTCTGAAAATATCCTCTGCTGGGTTCAGCTTGGATTTTGCCCAAATAAATGCAATCACCTCTCATTATGATTGAGGAGAGGAGGGAAGAAAAAAAAAAAAAAAAAAAAAAAAAAAAAAAAAAAAAAAAAAAAGAAACCTCAGGAAAGCAAAGTGCAGCTCTGTTTAATCCATATAGACATGTCTACCCAAATCCCTTTGCTAATGTATATCTAATTCGGATAGGCTAACTCATCCTGGAATAATGAGAGCCTCTCTGAAAATGTGGTGCATTTTTAGTATTCTTCAAGTGTGTTAATGTACTTCTACAGGGGCTTTAGCAGGGGGAAAAAAAAATTAAAATATCTATGTATATTTGTGTGTGTGTATATATATAAGATAGACATGCAGCTTTCTGAGCTAGGCAAGCTGATTTCTCTCTTGAAATTGTGCAGTTGTGAGGTTATTTAGGAGAAATAAGTAGCTGCTGGACAAAGGCACACAATAAACAATATTTACAAGTCAGGTAGAGCTCCACAAAGGGCATTTCATCTCTCTTCTGCCCCTCCAGCGTCCCGAGGACCTTGCTGATGTTGACAGCTGCCACTGAGTGCTGAATTCTGCCTTTTTACAGCTGTAAACAGAGCTACCATATCTGTGAGGCAAGAAACGTGAAAGAAAAGAACTTGAAAATAAATATTTTTTCTTTTAAAGTTCAACACAATCCCCCCCTCATCCTGCCAGCTATGCCGTGACAATTGCAAATTCAACCTCAGCAGCAGAAATGGGGAGAGAAACGGGGAGAAATGGAGATTTTTTTTTTTTTTTTTTTAATTTTGTGCATTTTACAGCTGTAAATGATGTCCACGTGTGCTGGCACTGGGCTCCACACACATCCCCACTTCCCAGCCCTCCTGCTCTCTCCCAGCCAACATTAATTTCCCATGGAAAAGTCCCACCAAGTCCCAAACCCTGCTAAACCCACACTTCAGCTGCAGGGATCAGGCTGGGAAATAAACACTGAGGTCCACTTTTAAAAAGCATAAAATTGAAATTGTACTGTTTCTGAGCTTCACCCTTTATTTACACCAAGCTGAGGGGGTTTTAAAGCTACACAAAACTGAAATTGTCCATTTACAGGCTTTACCTTTTATTTACACCAAGCTGAGGGAGGTTTAAAGCTCTCCAAAACTGAAATTGTCCCATTTCTGTGCTTTACCCTCTATTTACACCAAGATGAGAAGGTTTTAAAACTTTCCAAAATTGAAATCGTCCTGTTTCTGAGCTTCACCCTTTATTCACACCAAGCTGAGGGGGTTTTAAAGCTTTCCAAAACTGAACTTGTCTCATTCCTGGGCTTTACCTTTTATTTACACCAGGCTGAGGGTATTTTAAAGCTTTCCAAGGAGCCTTGGAAGGGAGGGACCTTGTGCTAATTTGGCTCCACAAGAAAATGTCCAGCAGTAAGGGTTGTGTGGATAAACTGCACTTATCCCGCAGTTCATAGCAAAGCAAGATTGAGTTTCCAGCAGGTCCTTCCATCCCTTCCTGTGTCCTCCTGCTTGTTCCACCCTCTCAGATGTGCACCAGTCTCAACTCATCACAGGCTGTTCATTTTAGATACCCCCTGCTTTTTTCTTACCACTTATCCTCCTTTTTTTTTTTTTTTTTTTTTTCATCTTTTTTCTTACAGCAGCACACTACAACAAAGAACACACACAATTCATGTTTATATGTGGTTCATCAGACATTTTAACTGGGCCTAAATTAGCAGATCAGTGATGGAGTGACACTTTTCCTCTCCAATCATGAGGCCACACGGTTTATTCTTTCATTTTAAAAGTCATGTGCATATTATTACCTGATATTAATTAGGCTTTGAAGGCCACAGAGCAGCTGATGCATTTTGGATCACTGATTAAGAAATGAATATCCCATAGTCAGATACCCAGTTCAGAGGTCTTTCTTCATGACATCATCTTTATTTTTATTTGTTTTAATGTGTCATTCTTCAGGTGATTTAATTCTGTGAAATGCAAGGAAATTAATAATGCCACTGAAAGGCAGAATAAAAGCTCCTTGGTAGAGAAGATAGGGCAGATGACTGAAATGGAAAATTAGAATTACAATGGGCTTTTCTACATGGAACACAGACGGAAAATGTTGTGTCCAAATGATCCTGTTTAGTAATTTTACATGGCTGTGACAAAATAAAATTCTCAAGATGTTTGCTCCTCCCACAGTAAATATAACACCTCACCTACCTCACAAGAAAACATAGTGCTTGGACCATAATACCAGCTGCATTTGAAGGGTTTCCTAATTATGTAGGTTATAGAAGAGGATTTCATGAGATCTTATAAAATTATGGAGAAAAAACTTCCACATCCATACACGATGATTGGAAAACAGCATTAAAGAACTGAACGATGTTCCCTCTGAAGACACTTGAGCAAACCAAACCATGGATTTGCAATAAAATTATGGTTATTCATTATTACCATCATTATAATTGGAGTTGGAATGGCAGATATTAGTGGTGAATAATGGAGTGAAAGGTGCTGGGTACAAAAAGGTTCTGGGTACAAAATTGTTCCTTTTCCAGCCCCACACGAGCAGCAGGGATGGCTGGAGCTTTCCTCCATCCCTGGTCAAATTCCAAGTAAGAAAACTGTGCATAAGCTCACGTCTGCGTGCAATCAGGACACAATTAATCTTACTATTAAGTTAATGCCTTCCCACAAAACTGGATTTTGGGAACAAGAAAGACAAATGGACAGTTTAAAAAACTCCTCGTGTGCAGGGGCTTGAACACTACAATGCAAGAGCCTCGAAATTGAGCAGTCTAAATAAATATTAGCTGCCTGACCTTTGTTAACAGCCAAATATCTCCCCTAATTTAAAAATACGCCGGGCACATTCCCCTCCTCGAGCTGAGCCCTCCACAAAACACCACTTTTAAAGGTAGTTTAGTTTTTAATGGCCCAGTAACCATCTACAACCCCATGAAAACAGGGGTTTACGATGGCCTTTAGCTACAGAAACCTGAATGGCGCCGCCATGATTTTATTTGGTTGGAAAATAAAAATAATAATAAAAAAAACCCTTGCTGAAGTGATGTAAGAGACCTTCCCATCACATTTCCCTCCCTGCCTCACAGAACTGCACATGTATTTGGAGGTTTTTTTATATGCCAATGAGTTTGGTGGTGATAAAATGCTGCCAAAAGCCCATTTTGATGAATGGTAATAAAGTCCAATGCCTCATATTGCAATGAGCTTTTCTTTTTATGGAGAAACCTAAAAATTCATCATAATTAATGCTATTTGACCCTGTGTGACCAAAAAGTTGTAACATTAAAAAAAAACAAAACGAAAAAGCCAACAATTCCAACAAGTTACCCTTTTTATCTTTCTCTCACAGAGCTCTTACCACAAAATAAAGAATAACACGTTGATGCTTGTTAAGCCATGAAACATGAATGGGAAATAAAAACTTAAATTTCCTCGTTTCCAATCTCCTTCCTCTTTCCAAAGGAAAGCTCTTTTTTCACTCTGGTGAAAAAAATTAATTTGCATCGTGAAAGTTTTTTAAGGGCTTGGGTAAAAGGGAGCAACAACGCCCAACAGAGAAGCCTGAATTCAGACTGGAGCTGCTGTCATTTGGGAATGGGAAGAAAGAGGATTTCCTGCATGATCAGCCTCTCAGATTTGCACTGGAGGTTTGGGAAAAGGAGTCAATTCCAAGGTGGTGACACATCTGACTCCATCTCTTCTTGGTGTGATGCTCTGGCCTCCCCACTTTTAAACTACCATTTTAGAGCTCAAACTTTCTATTTTTAACAAAAACTATAGAAAGTCTTATTCTTTCACTGCCCCGTTTTTTCTCCAAATCACTCAACCTCAGCTCTTCTAAGTGATTTTCAGACCAGGATTTTGCATTATTTCTATGCAATACCTTCCTTACCTTGCCTCTGAAATTGTGTCTTGATAATGTGCTCTGAAGATATTTGGCTTACACACACCTGTCCCTCAAGTGTTACTTATCTCAGGAAAAAGCAATAATAACACAAAATTGTCCATAAATTGTCCATAAACTCTTTTTTTCCACGGTCCCCATGGCCAGAGCAGCAGCACATGTGGCCACTCCGGTTCCTCAGTCCATCAGAAACGTTTCACCATTAAGATATTTAAGGAACATTAATCAATAACATGCTATCAGTTTTAATACCTTATTGACCAGCTATATACTAAATAAGGATGAGTGTAAATCCAAGCAGAGGATCTGTTTCAAGGTGCCCACGGTGACCTGTGCAAGCACAGCCCAGGGATGATTTAAGGAGGGAGATAAGCGTCTGATAAACAAGAGATGCTCGACATGGGGTGGTGTAAAGACTAAAATCTGGATTTATTCCATCCAAAAACATGGATTATTTTGATATGTGTTTTGATAATGTGTTTTCCTCCCAACTCTTGGGATTCCCTGGATATTCAGTGCTACAGCAATGCACAAGGCACATTTTCACCTGTTTTTCTGTTATCTGTTTGGATCAATTTCCACTGCAGTTGCCTTCATCCATTTGACTTGGGCTGTTTTCTCTCTCCCGTGGCAGCAGAACCTGTGCAGAGGTCATTAAGCAGCAAATGTGTTAAATAGCCTTTAGCACACTTTCAGCATCATCTTCTAATTGCTTTTCGTAGGTAGATGCAAACCACTTGCCTTAAAAGAGAGAGAGAGAGAGAGAGAGAGAAACCTTCTCCTGTTTCTTTAATGATTTTTATTGATGGTTTTGTTTTTTTGCTCCTACTTTGGGCCCAGACTCCCCTATCTATGCTGGCATTTTAAAGCAGTAATTTATGTCATAGGTTGAATCACATAATAATGGCATTTTATGGTTTATCATCCTCAGCTTTCTGGGTGGGTACCTCGGAGGCAAAAAGAAGCAAATTTTTATTAACACATGTTTATACATAATTGACCATTTGGGAAGTGGGAAGGAGAAATGGCTGTGATTTACATAGTTTAAGAAATGTCTTAGAGCACCTCACCCAGTCTGGAGCTCCCACTGTGACAGATGAGCAAATGCCCATGGGAGATGACAGCATGGTATTTATGGTATTTCCTTCTGAGACAATTAAGTAACATATGCCAAGACCATAGGGATTATCTCTGAGCTACACAGTATGGAACTCGAGCTGAAGAGAAATATAATATTTTAGAAATTTGACAAACCATAGGAAAGGGAAAAAAAAAATATTCACCCACTTTAATAATGTAGCAACTTTTCCCTGACTTAATCAGGCATTTCTCGATTACAATTTTTGGAGTAATAAAATGGGCAGAAGCTGCATCCCACACATTACCTCGGAGCTGCTGTGCAGGCCAGGGAAAATCTCAGACTCACACACAAAGTACACTTTGCTATCCCAGGATTAAAGGATTTGACAGCCCACTTGGCCTAGAAGAGCCCTGATTTACACCTACAGTAAAGAATAAAGCAAACTTTAAATTCTGTACACTTTTCCTCATTAACAGCATTAAAACCACTCCTAAAGTAATTATTCCGTGCTTGGAAAAGCTCATGGTCCTGGATCTTCACTGACTTTCACTGTATGCAGCTATTTATTCTTTTGTAAAGCAGATGCAAAATTTATATGCAATATTCAAAACTATAATAACATTTATGATTCTCTATTATTTTATATCGGCAACCTGCAAAGGATAACAGCTTATTTATGGATGCACTTACATCCTCAGTTATTCCTCAGTTCCATGTACTGTGCCAACATTCTGCATCCATTGGGCCAGTAGGACATAGATTATAATAGAAGAGTTTCTATAGGTATTAGCAACAGTGAAACCATTCCAAAAACACATTTTTCGGCTTCTTATTTTAATTATCTTATCAACATTTTAGAAAAATGGCTTTTTCTTGCGGTGCAGCAAAAAGAATTTCCTCACAGGGCTAACTTAGTGAACATCCTTCTACACAAATTTGCTTTACAAGCAGTAAAAAATCAACATTTCCTCCTCATATTCAATGTGGAATCAGACATTTGTGAGGGAAATCAGATCCATGTCACAGCATTCAAGAGGTAACCTGAACCACTTCAGGCAGTCTCACGACTGAATCCAAAATTTCTCATGCTCAGATGAGAGAATGGGATGGAGATCAAAAGATTTCTGTTCTACCAAAAGATCAGGTTGCATAAAATCTCTTCACAAATACCAAAAATGATGAAAAGTATTGCTTTATAGGTGCAAATTGCAACAGTTTAGTATAATTTCTAATGAGCCTAAATTTTAAAAATCCAGATTGCTTTAAAAGCTGCAGCAGTCACCATTTATTCAGCTGTGGGCTGCTCTTCTGCAGCCCCTCATGTAACAGGATACTGGCTCATGGCTCTGAAACAATAATATTGCTTCTCCAAAATTTGTAATCAAGTTTTCTGCATCATGTATTCAAGAGGTGATAACCTTTCAACCATTCCTGCTGAAAGAAAACTCACCAACAAAGGGGGCTATGACTCCTTGCATTTTTGTTTCAGTTCACAAACCTGTGCCAAATTCTGAACTCGTTATCTATTTTAAATGCAGCCCAGCAGATTTCCATTAACATGGCAATACATATGGTGGTTTTCACTTCAGAAATTACCTAATGGAGAGCAAAAAAAAAAAAAAAAGGCGAAACAAACAAAAGAATACATAAATCTCAGCAGATATATTGATTTATTCCTCCAATAATTGTAAAACTCAGGTCAAAAGTATAATAAAGATATTAATTATAAAATAGCCAAGATGTCAAGGCTACTTTTTCTTTCAACAGTCCTGAGCTGAAAGCTTAAATCCCCTCACTACAGATATCATGTGATAAGAAAAATAATGCTCCAGAGACGACATTACTGAAAGTTATGGATGGACCAGTTGGGCAACTAATAGGTCCTTAATATCTTTCCAAAGTAGCCCATAATCCCTGGTAAAATCATCTCTGGAGGGTCTGTGTGATGTATTATGTAATAATTGTGGTGCTTCTAAACATGGTTTGTGCTACACTGATTGCAGCCCCGTCCCATCCATTTTGTGAGGCTACAGTGGAATTCCTGGGGTTTGTTCCATCAGCACCGAGCCCTTCTGCAGCTGCCAACGTTACAGGCTGTGACATTCACTTTGGTTCCAAGCATGTGGAGTGGCCATGGTTTGGGGAGAAGGAGAATGCTCACTGGGAAAAGGAAATCTGGGCCTTTTTCCCTTCCTGCTCTTCACCAGCTGATTTGGACATGTGAAATGGTGACAAGAAATCAGAGGACAAGGGAAGGAGCTGCAGGTTCAAACACGAGTTAATTTTTCATTTCAGCTGTCCCTGTGCATCACTGGAACTGAAGTTACACATGCTCACCAGCATCTCACGACTCTGATTTTAAAGACAAATGTTCTCAGCACACAGGAAAATCTGAGCCCAGCAGAGAATTTCTCCTCAATTCACACAGCAACCCAATCAACCCGATTTCACCTTTTGCTCCAAGTCTCTCTGACCCAGGAAAGCCTTTTCCAGGAGCACAGGAAAGGGTTTAGCACAGACCAGCTCTTGGTAGCAGCATCCAGCCTCTGTCAGAAGAGTCCTAGGGCAGGAATAAACCTCCCAGCCATACCTTCTGTTCCCTCCTCTTCCCCCACACCAGCAGATGCTGGAGCCTCCCAGACACACACTTCTCACCCAGGCACCAGACAAAGAAACAGAAATTTGGATCAGCCTCAGTCCGGCTGTTCCGCCCCACAGGACTGATGTGCAATGGCCAGAGTGAAGAAAATCTTGGAGATACCCCTTGCTTTTGTGGTTAACACCACTGTAAATTAATATATTCAGCTGTAATTATGATGAATCAGTCTGTTCTTCTATTTTTTATACAATTTTGTCATTATAGTTTAGCTATGTCACTTCCTAGATACAAGATAAAATACGAGCAATATATATTTAATACAGAAAATTCATGTTATTGAGTAGGTTCAGTGGGTTTTTCTTTTCTCCCTGCCCCAGGATCTCCTCTTTTAACATTTTAGGAACTGCCAGATTCAAAAAGTACAAACTGACAAAACACTACAATTGGATCTGAAATGGCAAATCCACCATGAAGGGGTGAATACACGAGGTCCAGTGGCCGCTGTAGGCAGAAATAAATATCTGTAAGAGGCACCTGAACACCCAAAGAAAGGAGCTTCAGACAGCAGAACATCTTTTCCTGCCCCATCTTGCATGACTTTGGAAGATGTGGTCTCTGAGACTAGTCCCACAGCACAACACCACATGAGAAGGGTCCAACTCTCCCCTCAATTCCCAGATATTTTCATCCTGAGCAGTGATGATGTCAAAATGCAGCACAGGATTTTTCTGCTTAAGTGTTTGGGTTTAGTTGGTTTGTTTGGGTTTTTTTTTTTTTTTTCTTTTTTCCTTTTTTTTTTTTTTTTTTCTTTTTTTTTTTTTTTTTCCAAGAGCAGGAAATATGGGTTGAGTACAACTGTAAAAAAAAAAAAATTCACACATTGCTGTTACAGGAGGGAGCTTGGGATGAGTGCAATTACATCAATATTATTGTAATTAATGATTACATCATGCTTTAGAAAAGGAGCACAGAAAAGGTTGGTATTAACATGCAAGACACAGCAGAGTGATATCAATACTCATTTTACTGTTCAAGCTTTTTTTTAAAAAAAAAAAGCTAATAGCTGTCAAAAATACCCATTATAGGCTAGTCTATAATTTGTAGAAGTCAAGTAATACATTTTTTCTGAAGGTATAATGGATGCTCCATGGAGCAATTATTTTAGAAAGACAACTTCATCTCAGCTGTCTCATGCCAGCAGAACTATTTAAGAGCCAGAAATGCATAATTCAACATGGAAGAGCTGTCAGATTTGAGAATACCTTTAAATTATAAAAACTTAGCACCACTAGTCAGTTATAATTATAATGGAAATGTAGTTTTCTGTCATTTTATCATAGCAAACATCTCTTAAGAAGCAATTTCATGTGTTAAAATATTTTGGCAAAGTGACTTTTGATTCTAAAGGGATACAGATTATCCAGTTTTATACCTGAATATTTTCCTCACAAATTGAATGTAGCAGCTAACATCGCACAAGATGGCAAAGCAAGAGTGTTATTAAAATCCCATTGGAAATTGTTACTATGAAACAATGAGCAGCATAACTCATGAGGACAGGTCAAGTTATGCACAAAAAATATTATTTTATTACAAAATATGACAAGACAGTTTTTCAGCAGACAGTCAATTATTTTACACAGCGCACAGCCAAAACACAGAAGGCAGCTCTTCTTTTGACTTTGGCTTCTTTTAGCCACAAGAAAACCAAATTATGAATCATTAAATAGTCACTCAGATAGGTTTAGGACCAACAAAGCATATTAAAAGTGCTCTCAGAAAAATAAGGTAATATTTAAATCCCTTTCAATTTATTTTTTTTTCCCCCAGGGTATTGCGAGGCAAATTCTTTTCCCTTTAGGCAGGACCAGAAAAATTCTCTTGGTTTCGCTCAGAAAAAAAAAAGGCCATTGAGTTATTATCAGGTTATATCAGACACCCGATAAATGGCTTTTGGCATTTCCCTCCAAGAGCTGAACCCAACCACAGAAGGGTCATTCCAGGTCATTACCAGGGCTCAAGTTCATTTTCTTTTCTCACTTTTTTTGCTGATACCCACAGCAGGTTCCAGTCCTCTCCACTACAGAGGAAATTTAAAGCTTTTTATTATTATTTTTTTCCTTTTCAAGTGAATTCTGAAGAATTTTATGAACTGAACTCAGTTTGCTTCAAAATTCAGAACACCACTAAGGATTTTTTTAAATGTTCACAAATAGCTCCTTCTTCAAGCTGTCCCTTAATTTTATGGAAATATCTTTTAAAAAATGTTTGTCCAAACCTTCACATGCTCATTTTTCGGGCTAATTAGCTCTTTTTGATGCTGCTGTTGCTGCTGACCATCACACTCCCCAGATTTCTGCTGTTCTCTCTGCTCAGCCCACACATGCAGTGAGCAGAGAAGCATTTCCCCCTCGTGGGTTGTGGGCAGTTGGGTTTTTTCAGCAAATACGTAGAAATAACACTGTGTGTATTAAAGTCCATGTTACATTTTAAACAACTCAGTCAACCAAAGTGCTCACAGCAAATTTTAAGCAAGTTTGTGGTGGGAAAAACTTGAATTTTAGCATTAAATATAACAATTTGGTAGTAGTTCTTGGGATGTAATGCAAGTTCTTGGAATTATTCTGGCAGTAAAGTTATTTCATGATAAGAAAGGAGGGTAGGCATTATGTTCCTCCTTTTTTATTTACATCTCCTTTCCCCCCACAGAGCAAGATGAGATTACACCCAAAAGATGGAAAGTTTTCTTATCATCCTGTCCCTAAAGGGAGAACCAGCACATTAACAAAGTGCTGAGAAACAGGAGATCAACTTCAGAAAATATCCATTTCTTGTTTCTATGGCCGCAACATGATGTAGTATTGCATAACATAATACAAATTAAGGAATTAAATTGGTTTCATTTCATCTGATTTCCTGGCAGGCTTTAATGCGTTGAGTATTTACTAAAGAGGCGATTGGGATGCATGCAGCATTCAGAATCATAATTTATTAACACATCTTCAGTAGTGGCACACGTTATCTTCCACAGTCTCACCTGTAAATTTCTGGGTTAAATCAGGTTCCGTCCCAACTGCACACTCGGTCTCAAGACACCCAGTGCTGTTTTCAACCAGCAGATTTCCAGCACTCTGCAACACTTACCTTTATTCTGCATTTTCTTCATTAGCACGCAGATGCAGTTGCTTAAACGGAGCTTTAAAATTAATGCTATAAATACAAATTTGGGGTTTGTAGGACGCCCTCACCGTAGACTTCCAACGAGTCAACAAAACCGTAAGTTTGCCACTCTCTGCTAAAACAACGCGCAGGCAATTTGCTAATAATGAATAATAAATATATTTTAATAGCTCCTTAGTTTGCTGTGCCACAGATTTGATTTAAGGGTGGCTGGGGGCTGCCCCATCCTCTGCAGACGTGGCCAAGAAAGGTTGTGGAAGGAGCTGGGGTTGGAGCCTTTGTTCCAGAGAAACTCCATGGATTTGCTTCTGAGGGAGGTTTTCATCTCGTTCCTACGTCCACGCTGAAAGAGCACTAATAATGCAAAGCTGCTGCAGCCACTAAATTTCCCATCACATAATTAAAATTAGCAGTGTTGGGACTTCACGCCTGTGTGCTCCCACAACAAGGGAAATGTTAATATTGCATGGTTTGGAGGGAAGGAAAGGAAAACTTTCCCAGTTTTTAACAGCAGCAGACACATTCCAAGAGCAAGTAGGGAGTTAACGGGTTTCCAGTGATGTTTTTCAAAATCCAGATTTTGGGTCCATTCCTGATTATTGCAATGGTTTGAACAACCCTACAAAACCACGGGATTGTGTTTGGGACCTGGATTGTCCTCTGTGCACCATGAACCATGTGGATCTCTCCCTATAGCATTGCAACTCTCTGAAGAATGGAGGTGGGGAAAAAAAAAAGATATTTTAATATATTTTTACCACAAAAAAACTACTCCAAATATAACATTAAAAGGTGCCAGATTATTTTTTCCTCCTTCATTTCACATAAAGCTTCACTCAAGGACATATTGCCTCCTGCCTTCCCCTGACACAAAGTGTATTTACAGTAGGGCCTAAAAGTTTTTACTCCAGTTTCTCAGTCCAACACTCTTGAATTCGATTAATGGAGACATTCGAGCACTTATGTCAAGTTATGCTGCATATAAATGGGGATAAAAGGATTACCAGGTTATAAATCAATTGAGAGATTCAGGGATATAAATCTCAGGGACACCGGGCTTCAGCCTTAATGGAAATGCAGAATTCCATTGGCTAATCACAATTTAGATTGCTACCAGATACATCACTGAGTTTCACTGGGTTTCCAAAAAAAAAAAAAAAAATCTCTGGTATTGAGGAGAGGTGTGAAAATTAGAAAAAAATCCCTTTGAAGGTATCCCAAAAAATCTGTTTCCATGTTTGCAGCAAACTTGGAAGCAAACTATGGTGACAACACTGATTTTTTCAGACAAGGAATTAAGCTACATCATTATAATTCTAGAAGCCATTGTTCTTTTTTTACATGGTTAATGCAAAATAAGAGGATATTTTACCTAAATTAATCTCTTCGAAAAAGTAGATTTACTTATCTCAGAGAAAAATAGGCACAAGGGTAAGTATAGAAAACTATTCACATACAGAAATGCAGAATTCTTGTGATAAAGTCGTGTCACAGCCAAGGTGAGAAATGCTTCACAATGCCTTGAGCCCTTTAAGGAACTTCAGTTTTCCAGAAATATAGCTTAAAAATAAAATGGAAAAAAGAGAATTCCTTGCCCTTGACAAAAGAGTGAAAGATAGAGAAAAAGCTCCAACATGCAGAAAAGAAAAGTGAATATCTCAGGTACCCTGCTCGTTTTTTTCTGGAGAGGAGAGAAGATTAATCAGGTCAGAAGGCAGAAATCTCAAACCTGGTGCTGAGGAATAGAGAAGGAGGGAGAAACAGCTGGGAAGAAACCAGAAATCCTCACTTCAGCACCACTGGGAAAGGGGGAAGGACTTTGTGGGAACACAAAGGCTCCACTTTCCTCAGGGGCACGATAACTTCTGGCTGTGTTTGACAGAGAACATTTCTGCTGAGTCCTGGAGGAACTTGGAGCCAAGGAGAGGCAGTGGGAAAGGGAATGCTGGGCTGGATCAGGGAAAATGTAAAGGACAGTTCATACCCAGAGGGTCTCCTGGGAATTTATAAACACAATACGTAATTCTTAGGACCAATCAAAGGCAAACAAGTCAAAAACAACTCAACTCATAAACTGATTATTTAGGGTTTTTGAAGGCTATGATGTATTTTAAGCTTATCTAGCACCTAATATTATCATTAAAATGACCTAATGTTCAACTGAGCACCGCCCTATCTCTAGATATGAGTGGGGAAAATCTATTTTAGAGGCTTTCTTTTGTAACAAAAAAGTCATATCAAAAATCCTGTTGTATTAAAGCACAAAACATCTCCACAGAGAGGCTCTTGCAGGTTTCCATAAACGTTGCAGTGCATTTCCACACCCAGACAAATGTTTCTGAATAAGGGAAAGGGGGTTCATTTTCACCCCTGACTTTTAAGGAAGAAGCACCAGGACTTTCTGTGTTTCTCTCACCGTGGTTGGCTCAGTGCTGGGATAGGAGCACCTTTAGGATTTTGGAAATGTTTCTCAAATCTTGCAGCTTTTTTTATTGGGCAGCAAGCCAAATTATCCCTCCCTGATGGTTGTATACCTCCTGAGAAGGAGCACAGAAGTGCTCAGGGATTTTTGGGGTGCCTCAGCCAGGTGTGAGGGGATTTCCTGCCCTCGTACACGGCTTTTTGTTTTGTTTTTGTACCACTCATTATTCTATTATTTAGTAAAAACTTGTTTTTCAAAGCACACCTCATCAGGGACACGGGGAAGCAACCACATTATGAGTGAAAATTTGGGCTTACCACGAAATGTCTGAGGTTATTTTTTTTTTTTTTAAATATATTAATTTTAAACCAAGGCTAAGAAACAACGGAGCAGAAGGCATGGGGGTCATTTCCAACTGTTCCTTCATAGTGTGCTCTGGATCAAGGACAAAAAAACTGAAGGGGAGACCCTGTAATAAAATTCTTTTTACTAATTTGTTTATTTTTTTCTATGGCTAGTAAAGATTTAGAAGTGCTTTGGTGTTGTCTGACTTTTTGAAATCCTCACCCTTTCCTTTTTGGTAGGCAGCCAAACGTATATACCAGGTACAACATACTTTAGTTTAAATATTACCCTAATTGTTGTTACCTAAAATATCAATTTTCAAATTGATTGATATAATTAACTAAATTTTCAAATACAATTATTACTTAAAGCATCTCCAATGGTATGCATAGAGTGGAAAAATCGTGGTTTTACGTTTTTTATGAAATGTTTCAGTTGTTATTTGGAAGGATCTTGGAAATACAGGAAATTTGAAGAAGAGAGGAAAGAGATGCACCCTATTAGACTTGTTCTGCCACTATGGATGTCAATAAAAATACGATAACAATGGAGTTACCACTATTTTTTAAATATCTTCCATAATTTATAGCATCCCCCATTCAATACCTTGTTTACAAACAGAACAATTGTTATTATCTATTTCGGAACTTTTGGATCCTCAGAATTTATTAATTATCTCAAATTTTCACTCATTCAGCACAGAAATTTTAGTGACTATAGTGATAAGTGGTTCTGAAAGCAACTTTTCCTCAGATATTTAGTTCTAAGAGGAAATCCTCACTCTAAGAATACAAATTCACTTTTCAGCATTTCCCATAATTAATATTATTCCTCATATGAACACTAATTATTGGCCAGACCAAATACCACTGAAGTCATTCCACGGCTTTGCAAATTTATATCAAACTGTCTGAACAGTCCAACAGCCTCTAACAGAACACAAAAAGTACTTTGTAGGAAAGAAAAGGGGGGGAAAAACTACATTTTCCTCAAGTTTGATGTTATCATTATTATTCCAAAGCTTTTTGCAAAGGATAGCAGCTGCTCATCACAAGTAATAACTAAAAAGAAAGGATTTGTAACTGTAATTTTTGCACTCTTTCCTTACTTGGGGCCATTTACTAAAGTAAATTACAGCAAGGAGTGGTTATTGTGCTAATGCAGGAAGAATCTACCCTTTATAACTGCAAAATTTCATAATAATGTGTTTTACAGTGTGGTCCAAACCTGATTACTCAGAGAAAGGACAATAAAGAATGAAAGCAGAAGCTCATTAGGAACACTACAATATCAATGAAAAAGAAAAATTACTGAAAAACCAAACCTACATTAAACATCAAATCGAATGATGAAATAGAAGACTGAGTTCTTCAGATTTTACTTTTATAATAAAAGAGGATACAAAAATGCAGATCTAGTTTCTAAAGATATGAAGTTGAGGAGGAAGAGTCTGATTATTTTGATAAATATTTGCAAAGACACATTATACTTTCCCTATTTTACTCTTTTGGAGTTTTGTTTTTCATGCTTCCAAAATTTTAGGGATTTTTTTTATTATTATTTTTTAAAAATTTGTAATTATTTTTCCAATTTGTTTTTGAACAATCTTGGTAAGATTTTTGAGACAATGCAACAAACTAACAAACCTCAAAATTAAAATAACACCAGTAATAATAAAATAAAGGATATTATTCATCCTACAATAAAAATGTACCAATTAAATTCAAAGAATGACTACTTTGAAAAAACAATTAGAACTAAACTGGAGCAGATGAGCAGATGAGAAATTGTCAGGAAAAGGATTTAAATCTGACTCCCAACTTTGAGCATCCCCACCAAGACTGAGCATTAAATCCTATTTCTTGGTATCACATAGAAAGAATCTTCTTGAATTTTCAGGCTGAATGTTAAAATTTCAACACTGGAGGCAAAAAAAAAATGAGCAGCAAAAAGAAAAGGGTGTGACCACGAGCTGGGCTCAAAAATCCAACTCTTTCTGCTCTGGAAAATTGTGTTTGATGTGGAATCACAAACACCAAGCAAACCTGAAACCATCCAGGCTTGGTACTTCAGAGCACAGCTGGAATTTACAGACAAAACTGATTCCTAAACTTGTACCTGTGAAATTAATACTTCACTCCTTTTAATCGTTTTCATACATCTTTAATTTTACCATAACATGATCCTCAGTAGAAAATTTTCAGTAAATTTCCTTGATTTGTGCCCATTCTGCAGCATGACAAATACACCAGAATTCAGTGCAGCCACATGCATTGGAAGAAATGGTTTCCATTAATTTCCTTTTCTCCTATTCCAGAAACTCCTTTTTAACAGGAAAAAGTTCCCATCCATACATTCAGGTATATGTGTTGATTCATCTGTCTGAAATATTTGAAAAGTAAAGAAAAAATGTATTTTACTACTATCTTTATATAAGTGCATTTATATTTATTCATAAAATCAATGTATATCTACATATCTAAATCCATTTTTATATATATTTTTCGTATATGCATTTCTACCTCCATGTGTTCGTGTATTTGCACGTGTAAACACAAAAATATAAATATATTTGCATATGTATGTATCCCTCTGGTCTTCTTTCCTCACCAACCACACAGCCCTTTATTCAGGGAAAGTTTCCAAGTGTCTGCACATTTATTTCTGGATAAAAGAAGCAGTTTGAGCTCCTGACCACCATTCTCTAACAAATAATTCTTTGTGGCTGTAATTAAGATGGCTCTGAAAGACTGCTGGGATGTCTTAGTGGTCTGGAGAGCACTCCCCCCCTCCCCTGAAACAAAATCCTTTATCACGTTTTTGAATTAATTATAAAAGTTAAAAATTAAATCTTTCTTGTGTCCCCCATAATAATCCTCCCAGATCAGTTTTTGTCCATATTAATGGAGAACACATCCCTAGTAAGATTTAATTTCAAACTTTTATAATTATGGTTAAAATTAAATCTTACTGTGGCTGTATTACACATTAACATGAATGAAAGCCAGCCTAGGAGGATTATCAATGGTACTCCAGCACGATTTATTTTTAACTTTTGCAATTAATTAAAATCTTTGGATAAAGATCTTGTTTTGGAGTGGGGGAGCCCCTATTAAGATGAAGCCCATGAAGTGTTTCCATTCTTGTGCAGGGTATTGAAGATGGGAAGGCAAAGCCTGGGAGCTCAGGGAGATCATCCAATAAATCATTCCTCTCCCTGGCACAGCAAGACTTAGTTCTAAGCTGCTTCTGCTCTGGAGAAAGTGGTAATAACACCCCAAAACAGTAGTTTGCTCCTAAAAAACACTCAGCAACACCCAACAAGCTTGGAGACAACCTCACATCACCCAGAACACCATGAGAGGTATCATCCCATTCCAGCTCTCCCTTTTTCTCATTAAAAAAAAAAATTATATATATATATATATTTTTTTTTAAGAGTGCAATTACCTCCCCTTGATTATTTTTGTGGTTTTTTCCCCACCAGAAATGAATTTAGCATGAGATCTCCCTCACACTCAGCTCTGCTGCACCAGCTGGGCTTTGCCAGACAAAAAAAAGGGATGAAGCTCCCAGGGATCTTCATCTCCATTCATGCTGAGTCTCTCAGGGCTCAGGTTTTTCCCTCTCACTGTACACAAAGGTCTCCCAGCCCTCTGTGCTCCCCTTTGGAGATGCCACAGGCTCACTGGGAATGGTGGAGTTTGGGAAAGACCCTTCAGACCACCAAATCTGATCATAAACCCAACACTGCCAAGTCCACCCCTAAACCGTGTCCTCGAGAGACACGTGTTCTCCTGGCACCAGCTCGGGATAAGCAAAGCTTAAAATAAGCAGAATAAAATGTTGTTTGAGGGTTTTTTTTTCCCCTCAGAGAAATTTCTTCAGTCAATGGTTTTATTTTTCCATGATAGAGCATCTTACACTGATGAAAAGTTATATTAGGCCAGAAATTATTAAAATTCCCTCTGATGAGCCAATGCAGAGGTTGCAATAAGGGCTTTTCAGCACCTGGCTTTTATAAAACAACTTTTTGTTCAGAATCAGTTCTGCCCCATCCCTGGAAGTGTCCAAGGCTGGGTTGGATGGGGTTTGGAGCACCCTGGGATAGTGGAAGTTGTCCCTGGGCATGGCAGGGGTGGCACAAGAGGAGCTTTAAGGTCTCTTCCAACCCAAACCATTCTGGGATTATCTAAAAATGGCCTTGGGGAAAAAACAATCAAAAAGAGAAAGCTGAGAAAAGACAAGGCCCAGGGAGAGAAATAGCCACAGCCAGAGTCTGAATTAAATCTGAGAAAGGGATCACACTTGGCTGCAAACAAAAGCACTGTCTCCTACATGATTCTGTCAGCAATCAGGAAATGGGAACTTGCCCACTCTTTGTGAATATGAAAGTATTTATATTGCATCAAAAGGATCTGATTCCACTATCGTGGTTTTTCTTCTAAGACAAACCACAGAGCTCAAAAACTTTGGCTAACCTCGTTCTTTTCAGTGATTTGCTTTAAGCTGCATAGAAAGAATATCTCATTTTGTGCTTCCCACAAAATATCACCTGAAAAACAAAAACACTTATGAGCAGCTCTGTAAGGGAAGGGTCTGATTTTAATGTGGAGAGGAGGCCAGGAGGAGCAGAGAAAACATAACTTTGCACATCCACCTTGGAAACCATTGCAATGAAAACATGAATGGCTTTTATAAAATCAGAAGCTGAGACATCCTCACTTGTTCCTGCGTCCTTAAGGAAAAAATTTTACTTTTTTTTGGTGTTGTAGTTAATTTTCTGTAGGTGTTCAGTCATCCACCAACTAAAGTTCTTCCAGAAGGAAAGCTGGAAATATCTCATTTTTGGTAATGATTAATCACAGTATTATTGAATCTATAAGTGAAAGGAAGATTGTCCATAATACAAATAAATCCATGCATATGTATCTCTATAATAGATATATTCATAAGAAATGGATATTTTCCTCTCTTTCCCTTCCCAAAATGAAAGAGTGTCCATATATGGTATTTCCATAAAGGAATATCATACCTAGTCCTCAAATTAAAATCTTGGTCAGTTCTGACACAATGAGAAATAAACTGGTGTACAAAGAAGGAGGAAAAAATCACTCCAGGAAAGCTTCAGCTACTCAATGAGATTTTCTTAAACAATCTGGCACTTCTTTTTTTGTTCCCCTCCTTTGTTATCCTGTGAGCAGTGGTCTTCCATGCCAAGGGCCTTCCTTATCCCCTATTTTCTACTGGAAGCAGTCACCTACATCTAAGCAATGCATAATTTCAAAAATAAAAACAAACCAGCAAACAACTCACTGGCAGATTTCCTTCCCTTCCCTTGCTTGTTGCCCTGTGCATTCCCAACTGAAAGCCATAATTATTTATTTGGGAAGTCCTGTAAGCCATGTCATCACCAGTGCTGAGGAATTTTCTGGGAATGGTTCGAAATGTTTCCAGTTAAGCTCCAGACTTAACATCTCCAGAAGAAAAACTAATGTTTCCACCACATACTTTATTAAGCCCTTTAGGTCCTTTTACAAGGGAGGAAATACCAATTAACGTATAATTTAGCAGAACAAAATATTATCCCATTTCAACCAGTACCCACTTCCTTGAAGTTTATTCAAGCATTAATAACCATTTAATGCAATTTAACTACACTGAGGTATCCGTTACATTAATATCATATATCCATCAGGAAATTAGAGTTTTGTCTCTATGAATTTTGTATTACAAGAAAGTCTTTATAATTTTATTCTGCACTTTATGGTGGCTAATTTGAGTTTTAAAATGGTTCAGATAACTTCCCGGCCTCTCTCTTCTGCGCTGTAATATGACTAACAAATTGTTACTGATGTTAAAAGATCATGAAGACATCATTTATTAAACAGGGCTGGAGAGAGAAGTTTGAAAGAAGAGTGCATTTCCCAGATAATCCCTGTGTTTCCAGGAGCTGACATCCAACCACGGGAACAAACTCCATAGGCTGGGATGCTCAGGACCCCGAGCTCCACAGGAGTGGAAATAAACTAAAAAAATATTCTTGAATTGACTCTCTCAGCCTAAAGAAACCCCCTGCCCACTCATCAGTAATCTTTAACGTGGGCACTGGGCTGGAAGTCTAAGGAAAAAGAGATTTTCCCCCATCTTACCTGGTCTGGGGAGTTGAGTCCAATGATAACTCAAAGAAAAACAGAAAATATTCCTAAAATCCTCAAATGTCAGACAAGCACATGTAGATACAGCTCCTCTGACATTTCCTCAGAGAAACAGAGTAAATTTGATTACTGTAGCATCTATTTATTCATCTAATGAATTCAAAGGTGATTTTACCTTTTTATTTTGTCAAAATATGAGAATATTTTGCACTGATGAAAACAGCCAGAAATAAAGTCTGAGACAATGCAAACTGATAACTGATTAAAAATCAACTTTGCTCTTAAAGGTTTTAATGGTACTTAGTGTTTAATCTTGCACCATGGATTTTACCCGAATATTTACCCAATTTGTAAAAATCCTCCTCTCTCAGTAAAAGAGGAATGAGAACACAGATTTCTCTTTCAGATTGGAGAATTTAAAGCTTTTTGTTGATGGCTCCTTTCCTTAACAAGTATTTCCTAAACTGCAATCCTTTATGTATCTTTACATACATGTGTGCATATCAAGATGAGCAATAAATCCCAACTCTGACATATTGTTTTGTACTGATTCTAGACTATCTTCTCCCTTACAAACTGCTCTGCTCTAAAGCAGAACTTTTCAGACGTGGTTCTTTTTTTTTTTTTTTTTTTTTTTTTTTTTTGCGAGTGCTGCAAGTGCTTTTGAGGGAAAATCCGTTGAAAGGAGATGGTTTAGGTGCATCCCAAGGAATTTCCAGCTCTGCCTACACCTCTCTCCTACATATCTCCTACAGAAATTCCTACATCTCTGCACAGATCCTGCAGATCACTTCTTTGGTAATTTCAGTCACCACCTCCTTAACCCACTGGAAAAAAAACTCAGATGCTTTTCAAGCACTGAGGGTTGATTTAGGAATAAGAGTGTTGTGTTCTGCCCTAAGTGTATCCAAAAATTTCTCTGTGTGTTGGTTTGAGGGTCAGTGCACCTGGATTAGCTGGAAAATCAGTACAATTTCCAGCATTAGGGAAAAAAAGGTACAAGATCTGTAGAAATTATAACATAAAAAGGGATGATTGTCCCACAAAAAGGGTTTATTGAGAGCCTGGGATGGAGGGAAGTGACCAACTCAGTGAGAAGAACCCAAAAAACTAGTTGGACCCTCTCCTCCCTGATTTCCACATAAAAACAAATTCTCAAAGCACAGACCACAACCTTGGCTGTTGGAAGGAAAACATCTTTGCTACAAAGCCTTTGAATGAATAAATGCCACAAAATATGCATCTTTTTATGTCCCAACCAACAAGATCAGTACAAATAAGCTCATGAACCTCCCAAAAGTCACCAAACACAAAATATTGTAATGCTGCTACTCCTGTGATTTCTGTACTCTGGGGATAAAACCCTACCCTGAGGAAGAACTGCTGCTCCTCAGCCCTTTCCCAGCACAGTGCATGTTTCTGTGTCAGAAAACTATAGATCCTGTAAATATCTGAAGGTGGATTTTCCTGGGGTGCACGACTCAGTCACCTGGACGCCCAAATGAGATGGCAGAGAGTGTGGGAGAGTCCACAATAAATTGCTTTTACTGACAGCATCACTACAGAATAAAAGGTATCTATCACACTCTTGATCTCGATCTCCTCCTTATTGTGCCTTTTGACAGTTGTGGGTTGTTGGAGAAGCCTGAGTCTGCCTTTTCTGCAAATTCTTTTAATTCTTTTAGTTCTTTTTATTTGTCCAGCAGGATTTGGGCTTGTTAAGCTTTGCCAATGCTTTTTTTAATTCCAGAAGTGCTCTCTGGCCAGAGGGAAGTGGCCAAACTCCTTGGTGGGAGAGTCAGCAACAGCAAACACAGTCCAAATTTAAGACTTAAAGAAATAATATCATTTAAATATCATAATTATCTTGGTTTTAATTGTTTGGTGCACACTAAATTTCTTTCCGCAGTAGCACCAACACACAGGTAGAGAACATCAGCATTTATGAGAAAAAAGCCCAATAATATCATTTAATAGAGGAAAGCAGCACTAAGAGACCTTGAAGCTGACATTTCTTTTATCTGCATTACAAAGAATTGCACAAACAAAAAATACACTGCACTGCAATATGCAGAGAGGAAAAACTTGCCAAACACAAAAAATAAAGCAAGAACTACCAGCATCTGTCATGTGGCAATGATTTGCGCTGGTATAAATTAATAATTGCTCTTTATTTAAATGCACCTCAGGAATAAATTGTGGTTACACCAGAAGTTCCCACCCAGGTCCTGGTTAATGAAATTATCGATACAATTAGCTTGAACAATCTCTCCTTTAGTTTAGCCACCCTTAAAGCAGAAAATATATGTCGCAAGCCTCAGCCTGGAGGAAAAAACAGATACCAGAAACAGCACTGGTGTGAAAGGAAATAGTAAGTGACTCCCAGCATAGTTTACTCTGCCTAAAATTCTCCTTTTAATGATCCTCAGCAGAATTTTAACCAATTTCTTAGTCTTCCAAAGCACAGATACAGGGTCTGTGATTTTCCTTTTATACCTATTTTTCCATCGATTCACAATGGGGAAAAAAAAAATGCCTGAATTCCTCAAAGAAAGCTTAAGAATGTTTCAATACTTCAGTAATCCCACATCATACAGGATCACTAAATCACTGTAGAAATAAGAAATTCTTTTAAATGTGATAATTAATTAATGATTCAGGCTGCAGCTCTCATTTGTTGTACTTACTGCCACTAAATTTAATTCAATTCTAAAAGAAAAATATCATTTAGTGAACCTTTGAGGGAAAACCAGATATTTTCACTATTTTATGGGTATGGAAGAATATATAATTAAAGAAAACCAGATCCACAGGAATCTAAAGAAAAACTCTTGCCTAATAAAAATGATTACTCAAAATAGTCATTTTGGGATACACAATATATTGCAGTGAAGCACAGTTCAATTAATTCAATTAAATCTCCTTAAAAATAATATTAAACTGTGCTTTTCTCTTCTAAATATTCTGCTGAGAAAAATATGGTTCAGAGAGACATCAGTGTTTTATGACAAAAAGATGCAGCTTGAGCATAGTTTCATATGTCACCAACTTTACAGATTTTTACTGCAATAAAATCCACTTGTGAACCTCTTCTAATAAAAGCCCCATACGCAAGAAAAAGTTGATTTATGCAGTTTTTCTTTTTAAACTTATTGGTGCACCAATAAAATGAGAGGAAAGAACCCCAAGAAGGAGAGAAAAAAAGTGAAAAATATAAGTGTATGTAAGTACATACATATATATACTTTTATGTATATAAGTATAGAGCATAAGTGAAAGGGAATATTATGCAGGAAAATATTTAAAATGCTTTAATATAACAATCTGAGATGTTGCTTTTCCTTATCAGATCTGTTGAGTGACAAGTGACGTGAAGTGACACTTCAGCCTGAACTAATTTTTATTAATAACACAAACTATAATTAATATGTGCTTTTGTCAATGACATTTTTTGACATTCTGATTGTATCCCACAAATGACACCTGCCTTGGGAAGAGCTTTGAGGTCCCCACACCCCAGGTTGGACTGAAAATGTGACACCAATTTAATAATTTGATTTAAGTAAAATGCAGACTGAATTTCTCCACAGAAGCACCCAAATAATCTTCAGTGCCACTAACAGGTTTTACAGCATTCAACTGAAGGGATAGAGAAGAAGTGAAAATTCCCATCTATTCCAGCAGATGAAAAGCCAGAGAGGTTAAAATGTAGCTTTCCTTAAATGTTTAGTTTGTCCTGGGTATTTATTATAGAATTAAAACCAAAATATAGAAAGTTTACTTAATGTACACAGGAAAACAGAATTCTTGGGAGAGTTTTTCAAAAATAATCAGTTCTACTGCTGCAGGGCTTTGTGTGTCTAATGAACAAAAACCTATGAAAACTTCAATCTTTGTCATTAGTCTCATTAATCCACCATTTGAACATTTGCTTTAAATATCAGATTGGTTCTTAAAAGGAAAATGGAAAGTAAATATATTCTGCAAATGAGACAAAAATCTCACAAGGGAGACAGAGCTGTGGATCTGTCTGGAGGTTGGGGCTGCTCTTGTGTGCTCTTCTGCCCCCTGACAATATTCCAGGGTAAGAATGACCTCAGAATGATCCATTTCAACCCCTGCGGGAGCCACAGCAGTTAATTTTCTATTATATATTAAAAGAAACCCTAAACAAACAAACGCCCAAAAACCACGTGAAAAAGCAACAAAAATCTCTTGGTTTTTGTAGGTCACCCAGTGAGGTTTGATTAGGAATAGGAAATAACCCAAACCAGAGATGGAGAATTCCCATATTCAGCCTGCCCCAGGCAACTCCATCCCAATGCCCCAGCCTATTCCAAGGAATCAGATGAAACGACGAATCCCAAAGCATCTTCCTCAACTTACATACACTTCTAGACATGCAAGATTCAACAAATATTAATTGAAATTCAATCTAAATTAGTCAGAGAATGAGTTCCTAAGATGCTTTATTCAAGGAGCCCGAGAGTTTGAATTTCTTTCTTCCACCACCATTATTGGAAATAAATTTGTACTGATGGATCAGCAAAGCACTGATAAGAAATCAAAGATTCAGAAAGTCCTTTATTTCCACTTTGGAGCACTGTGGGAGAGCAAAATGACACGTTCTGATGTGCAGCCCTGCCGTAGCTATTGCAAGAGCCACAAGTTATGGGTTCCTAAACTTTTCCACAATTGCTTTTATAATCTCTTTCTTTTAATATTCGCTTTCTAGGCTATAACTTAAAAATTCTCTCTAAACCAATTGAGAAGCAGAAAAATAAAAAGGCAAGAAATCCAGGGATTTTACAGTAAAAGCTATAACTGTAGAAGGGTTGTTTTTTTTTTTTTTTTTTTTAGTACTTCTGCTAAAAAGCAGAAGGGAGAGAAAGCCGAAATTTGAAAGTGTTGAAGGGAAATAGGCCCTTTGTTGAATATATTTAAGAAAAAGCATTGATATGGAACTTCTCAGTGTGCTCTCTAAATTCTTTAATACCACATGGCATGATTCACAGCTTCTGTTTTCTTACCAGAGCTTTTCCAAAACTTTCCTTTCGAGACGTTGCCCGAAGTTTTCTCAGGCATGTGAATGGGATTTCTTTTGGCCTGATAGTTCTGCTACACATTTTCCCCTTCCAAAAGCTATTAAGCATCCTCAGGTGCCAAGCAGTTCATATAATTGAGAATTTGGGTATTTCATTCTGGGTTTATGCAGGGAAAGAATTAATCCTTTAGTCACTCACACTTCACATGCATTTGTTCAGAAAGCTGGGGGTGGTCATGTTTTCATTCCAAAAACAAAAAGAAAAAAAAGTGTTTCTTGGAAGTCTGAGAAGTTTGTTTCCTGGGTGTTTTATTCAAAATCTTTGCCACGTTCTTCCTCAGTTCCTGCAAGTTCACTTAACAGATTTTTGGCTCCTATGCAAATATATTTTTTCTATAATGGTGATGCACATACTCATCTGTTGGCCAGCAGCTGAAGGAATTTGACACTATCCATGCACGACAAGTTTTGGGTTTTTTTCAGTCCCCTCATTGAGTTTTTCATTCTTTGTGCCTTCTCCACAGCACTACCTCTCACTTTTCATTTCATCCCTCTGGCTTCTGGTCTCCGTCTCAGTGTGAGGGTGGAGCTCACCTCTGTGGAGACAGATAAAACACTGGACCCATAGGTACTGCACAGGGTGCCCAGAGCAGCTGTGGCTGCCCCTGGATCCCTGGAAGTGTCCAAGGCCAGGCTGGACAGGGCTTGGAGCAGCCTGGGACAGTGGGAGGTGTCCCTGTCCACAGCAGGGATGGCATGGGATGAGTTTAAAGTCCCTCCTAGCCCCAAACAAATCATTCTCTGACTCTAAGAAGTTACAAAGGCTCCTAAGCACACACCTGCATTTCAGAGCTCGATTTTATCCACAGCCCCATGCTCGGGGGTATAAGAACAGTTTTGAAGCTGCATTCCAGATTGAATAATACCCTCCAAAAAAACTCTATGGAGAACAAGAAAAAGTTTTATAGAACAACCAAATCAGGCAAAATTTGGAATTTACTGAGCCGAGTTACCTGAGTTAACTGAGTTTAAATTCCCTTTCCCTGTCTGGGGATACTCATTCCCATCCATCTCCCAAACACACAGTGGGAATACAATGCGAAAACTGAAACAGCTTTTTTTTCTTTTTCCAGAACATGCAGAGTGGAATAACAATTATCATCCAGTTCATCCATATTTTTCTAAGAGGACTCTGTGTGCACACCCTGTGTAGGATATGTTCTATAAAATTCTTAATTCTTGAACATACAGCTTGGACCCTTCCTGGGATCACAAGCCTCACATCACTTGTTCTCTGCAGATGAAATTTCCTAAATTTCCAGATGTCCAGGGGACCCTTTGGATCTACTGCTTTCCCCAGGTTCTCAAATATCCAGAAATCCTGAACAAATGTATTTAAGTCACTGAATTTCATGCTTAAAATAAAATTCTAAGTGAGGAGGAAAAAAGGAAAAATACAGATTTATCTGGGGAATGTTAAACATATGCTAACCTTATACTCATTTCTTCAAAGAGAGAGAGATAATGTTTTTATGAGACAGTGATAGTCAACCCTGTAAGAACCATGAAGGTTTCTTGTAAACACAGCACTCATCACAGAAAAATTGAGGTGGAAGGAAGAAAACAGAGGCAGAAAGTAGCAAGAGTAAAAAAAAAGACAATATGAAGTACCAACTTCAATATGTTGTGCTCTTGAGTTGGAGGATAGATACTAGAGAAGTTCATTGGATGAGACTTTTAAAATAAGCTTTTATATTTCATTTATGATTCTGCCTTGAAGAGAAGCGTGGAATTTGCTGGTGTATAAAAATTAGCAGGTATCATCCACACCCAGAAAGGTGGAAATATGTCCCGTAAATGTGTCATGTGTCCTTGATCAGATTAATATAAATGGAATTAAATATAGTTACACTAAGTACAAGTTCAAGGCAGCACATTAATCCTAGAAAAATGGTACTGGGTGAGGAACATGACTGCTCAGGACAAAAAGGTAAATGAAGAAGAGATTTTAGTCTTGGCAGGGATATAAACAGATATAAACTGACTGCCACTGAGTTTAAGCTGGATACCAGAAAAAAAGCATAAAGGAACCCTATTCCTGAATATCTGCTCATTGCTCCACACCACAGGCAAAGCAAAGTGGAAGGAAACACTCAATTATTTTTGATACAGAGGCTGAAGAATTTCTGAACAGGATTTTAGGATGTGAGCCGGTTTTTTGCAGTAGGCAAAAATAACGCCTGAGCTAAGCCTGCGTCATTAGCCTACCTCAAAAATCTGTTCAAATCCTAGGGAAAAACTGAAATGAATTATATTACAGCAACTGGAAGTCGTTAAACTTTCCTTAAGAGCCAACAGAAGTTAGAAAGGTTGGGAAACCTCATCACCAATATAGAAGGAGAATTTTTTTTCTGTGCCTGGAGATGCTGGGGGAGAATCTTGCGAACAACTTGAACGCTGCTGACTGGACATCTTTGCATGATAAGGACCAGATGGAAAACCCAGAAGAGACTCCACGAATTCACTTGCAAATTATCACTTAGCATTAATTATGCCCAGAAAGCTGCCTCGCATTGACGTTCGCATTACCGAATACTCCAGCGCGGAGACATCTACGTAAAAGTTTATAATCAAAGCCATGCAAGCAATTTAAATATTGCAAGGCTATAAACAGATTAAAGATATGATTTTATTGGAGTATTTGGGTTTTGCAGCGAAACATTTCTCGGCTGTGCCATGTGTGGCTTTTCTGCTTAGTTGCAAAACTCCAAGCAGGCTGGGATGACGGCGCTTTGTGATTAACCAAACAACCAATAACCCACAGCGACTGGCCATCATCCTTTATGGAAATAAGAAAAGCTTTTTTTTTCTTAATTTTTTTTTTTTTTGGCTCGCTAATAGCCAGCACACAACAACGAAATGCTTTTAATAAGTTTTTAAGAAGATAAGATCAGGGAACCAATGTGGTGAGTGCCCTTCTCGATGGCCGCACACCACGTAGCGTGACACGTTTGCATTGTTATTTGGCCGTAAACAAAATGAAAAGATCTGTCACTGAAATTTAAACAGAGAGGCTGGTTACATAAACTCCGACATTCTCAGCCCCAGCACAGCACAATCAACAGTCTGAGGAGACTGTACAGCTAAACAAAGTTTGGGGATTTTTTTTTTGGATAGGGGAGAAAGATTAATAACCAGAAAATAACTCTTGGCTCCTGCTACAAACTCTTAGGAATATAATTTTAAATTTGTGTAAATCCAAAGATTGATGCTTGAGCTTATGAAATAACCATTTTTTTTCCCGCAGTGTTGAAATACACACCCACGTGGAAACAAATCTTTTCGCTGGCCAATTTTAACAGAATATACTGCTCTTACCAAAAAAAGCAACCTGAATAAATCTGACCTATCTGTTCTCGTAGATAATTGTAACTGCGGTCAGCAAACAACAAATCTTCTATAAATGGTCATCTTTCCAAATTATTCTGGCTTCAGAACAGGCCTGATTAATTACACAAACAGTGCATGCCTCTGAATGCAATTTGTCTGTGTTGACCAACAGAGGATGCCTGAGACATTCCCAGCAGCCACGTGGGAGAGGATTTCTCTGCTTGCTGCAGGTAAACAACATTTTGCTCTACCACGAGACCCTGCAGATCACTCCAGTCCCAAACAGAGCTGTTGCCTTGCCCTAAATGGAAATATTAGGACAACTGGAATGAGAAGGAAGCTTGGAGAGGTCTCCTCCAAGGAGAAGCTTCCCTTCTCCAGCAGCATCTCCTGCTGCTGGCGGGCAGTGAGAGGTGAGTGCTCCCAGGGCTCCAGCTGGATTTCAGCAGATGACTTAAATCCTGTGCCTGGCGTTGAGGGAGGGCTGGCCCTGGGTGATCCCTCAGGCTTTTTTCAGCAGCAGCTGACATGGGGTTTGCTGAGGCTCAGATCTGAGGGTGGTTTCTAGATCAGCTGGGCACAGACTCCTCTGTGCACTGAAATCCACAGTGCCATCATTGAATAAAACAAACACATGATGCTCATGAGCAGGAAGCCTCTTGTAGTCAATTCGGCTCTAGAAAGATGATGAATCACAGCCTAATCCCTGCAGTACCCATCTTCACTGAGATGTTTTAGGACATTATAAATTCAGGTTGAATTTTACACGTGTTTTATTGTTTATAAATGCTATTTGTTGTGTGTGATTGAAACAATCTCCTTAACTCCATCAGAACAACGTCAGACATCAGTGACAGCTGCTACTCAGAAATCAGGATTTCTGACTCAAGGGTGGATTGGATCTTCCCACGAAGGAGTTGGAGAGCAGCAGGAAGAGTAACTGGAGGGGTGGATCTCACTGCACTCCTCCCTCACCTTCAGGAGGAGTAACCATCCTGTTATGAACACCAGGAGAAAATTATTTGGGGGACAGAGCTGATAAGTCAGCAGCTGTGCACAGACAGATTGCCTACATGGCTTCCTGCAAAGCACCCAACACCTCCTCTCCACAAATCCCAAAATCTGGAACAGGGATACGATGGACAACACAAAGCATGGGCTTCCATCTGAGAAAAATCAAAATGTTTGTGCTCAGGGGGTGTAAGAGATGGTATCTGAATTGCAGAGATGAGAATTGCACACTTCTGCTCCCTACAGGCTCCCAAGCTCTCACAGGGACACAGCCATGGCTGCCACCCTCCCCAGTTCCACCTGGTTTGCTCATGCAAAGAGAAAATGGGATCCACATTCCCTTCTATTTTGGCAAAAGGTTGGAAGTGCTTGTTTTCTTTAAAAAAAAAAAAAAAGAAAGAAAGAAAAAAAATCCATTGCAAATTTAGAAGCAGGTCCCATTTCATGCCAGTTCTAAATGCCCCAAACCAATGTTTTTGATAAATTGTGCAGCCCATGGCACACCTCTCTCATTTCTCCTCTTTTCTCTGCAATGCATAAAGTTAAAGTTGACAAAAACTTACTGGTTTGCAGAATTTAAAACATTACACTCACACTGCCCAGATTGACAACATGAGCTGGGATGGTGCCAGAGGAGCAGCAATGATTTATTAGGTCTGTAGCACTTAATCCAAGAAATAAAAAGGACTTATGTGACGGATGAGCATAAATGAACTGTTGGGTCAGACATCCATTTCTTAAAAAGCAAAATAAAAAAGGGTCTGAAGCAAGATACTGTGTTGGGTTTAGTATACATTAATGTATTAGAGCTTTGCTGGTATACTTTGAAATTTTTGGGGTTTAACCAGCTCCAAATGATTATTTTTTAAAAACCAGACTAGCTGAAATAAATATTTACCAAATCCCATCACGTCATACTGCCCCTTCCCCAGTAATATCATCATGGCTCAGAAAACATTTACAAAGCATTAGGACAGAGGCTGAAACCCTGACCCGAAGTCAATGACCAAATTCCCGTTGTCAGCAGAGATGTGGAGCTCCATGCTAAAGCCTCTCCCCTTCTGCAGTGTAAGCAGTGAAGGCACAGGGACCTTTTACATCATCCTCAGCAAGATCAGAATCTGCACATGGGGCCAAAGAGCCTTTAGAGCTGAGTGTGGTCTGAGTCAACACCAGGAATAAACCTGTGCTTGAGTGCCAACACCATGTTCTACCAGAGTTTTCTTCTCTGGTAGGGAAGAAAAAACATGGTAGAAGATCCACCACATAAATATTCTGCAATCCTGGGACATTTTAATAGGAAAGTGATTTCATTCTTTCTATGAGTCTCTCTGGCAAAGCCTTAAGCTGATGTGCTTTGAGCTTTCCTCACCTGAAAAAAAAAGAACCCAACTTTTTTCTCTCCCATCTGTAATATTGATAAATCATTTCCAGCACATAAATTTCCCTCCTAGCATAAAAAACTTGATCAGAAAGCAATAAAAAATACAATAAATAGCCAGCTCCACTCTAACCTGTGTGGTTTGACACAGCTGAACAAGCTGTGAAAAGGAATATTGTTCCTTTAATAGAACGTCTGAAATGGTGCTCAAAACAGATTGGGCTGACAATTTTTGCAACCTTGGTGTCTCCTCCAAGATTTACAATGGCACAGCTCCCCTTTTTTTAGCAAATTAAACCTTGTGTCAAGGCTTAAAATTAAATCCAAACTTCTTTTCTTCTCTGTACAGAAGGAACAAATTGGCACCACATGCCAGTAGTCAAGGAGTGCTGATGGGAAACAGAGTGAAGGGAGCGCCCTCCAACCTGGAAGGCGTCACTAGTCAAAATCAACTGGGATAAACAGTCAATCCCACTTAAAGTTTGACATCTAAAGGCTCGTAGGATAGAAACGTTCCAATATAAGGATTCCTCTGTACCACACGGACCTGTCTGGGCGCCAGCACTTCAACTTTCTGTGCTGTGCAAGCACTTTGTGGGAATCTGCCTTGGGTAGGGTTTGATGTTGTAAGATCGTTGCCTTGCCAAAGCCTTTTTAGTTTGTTCCAGAGGAAAAAAGAAAAAAAGGGAAATACAACAGAGATTCAGAGAGTATGAAACATCACGGAGTTAATATTGCCTACTGTTACCAATAGAATTTTTTTGTCATTTTGCAGGATTCTGGTTTATAACATTTTAAATCTTATTTGAATACATGTGCCAGATAAAACAAAAGGGTGTTTCTAAGGACAGGCACAGGAACTGTCTTCATGGACAGAAAGGTAAGAAGAGCTTTTACAAAGCTACCCAAAGGTCCAGTTAAGGAAGGCTCATCATGTCATTATGTGATGATTCCTGAAGCAGATCCTGTGTCCATTCCACCCCCAAACCCCATTGTTTGCACACAAAAGCAACTCTACATTTCCCAGGTTAAGAACCAAACCCAGGCCAGGACTCTGGAGTTTTTAGTTGCGCTCTGCTTTCCCATCTCAGAAATTGCTGCGGATAAAAAATAAAATAAAAAAAAATAAATATTCCTTTTGAACTGTAACAAAGATATTAAATATATCTAGTTTGAAAAGTTGCTTTATCTTTTTATAACTGTGTAGATGAGGGAGTGTTTGAGAGGTGTCATGATTCCCTGTTTCAAGCCTTCCATTGGGCTTCTCCTAATGTTTCTAATAAAAGTCTTTCTTTAAAAAGGATCAGCAGCAAAACATCACCCCTGGTTATGGACAAAAAGTGAAAATACGAGTTATTTTGTCCTGGTGCAGAACATCAAAAGCAAGCATTCACTCCAATTTAACCTCGGTTTTAAGCACATGCACAAGATTTTACAGGATGAGGAACTAATTTCAGAAATGGAACACTCCACGGAGAGGTTCGCAGAAAACACAGCAAAATGATCAGCTCAGAACCCAGCACAAGAAAGGCAGAGATACCAAACAGCAGGAAGATATTGCAGTAAATGATGGAATGAAATGGAATCACAGGATGGTTTGGGTTGGAAGGGACCTCAAAGGTCATTTCATCCCATCCCTGCCATGGGCAGGGACACCTCCCACCATCCCAGGCTGCTCCAAGCCCTGTCCAGGGCACTGCCAGGGATCCAGGGGCAGCCACAGCTTCTCAGGGCACCCTGTGCCAGGGCCTGCCCACCCTCCCAGGGAGCAATTCCTGCCCAAAATCCCACCTATTCCTGCCTCCGGAAGTGTGAGCCCAGATTAGGGTTTCAGTTGACTACCAAGAGAGAATTTCTCTTTCCTGCAGCCTCAAAAGTCCATCAGGGCTGGAATTAGCCCCAAGCACATCTGGAATATCATCCATGTTATTCAAATAGGGGCTGCTAGAAATTGTCCTGGACTTGCAGAGTAGGAACAACAAAATTGGATTGTAAACCATAATAGTTTGAACAATTCTCACCAACGTTCCCAAAATCTGAGAGGAGCAATCCATCAGCAGTCGCAGCACCAAGCCTGGCTGTGTCAGAAAGCCAATGTGAAGCCAGTTGCAAAGCTTAATTATCCCAAATTACCATTTTCAGAAACAAGGATTAATTTACATTTTTGGGGGGGGTTTGGTGTGGTTTTTTTTTTTTTTGTTGTTTTTTTTGTTTTTTTTGTTTTTTTGTTTGTTTTTGGTTTTTTTTTTTTGTTTTGTTTTGTTTTTTTTTTTTTGTTTTGTTTTTTTTCTTCTTCTTCAATATGCTGTTATAGGTGATCTAGTCTGTTATATTTGGGAAAGAAAAAAAAAAAAAAACCAAACCACTCTACTGCAACTTAGTTAAAATATGAAGTTGTCCAGACTAGAGAAACACAAACCCCTGCTCCACATTGACTGGAAGAAGGGATCTGCCAACTGAAAACCAGAAGGAAATAAAGGAAATATCCCTGGCACTGGCCCATCCTCTCAGGTGAGCACCAGTGTTTCTGCCAAGACAGCAATTCTCTGCTCATCATTCAATCTCTGAAAGTTGTCCCAAAATCACCACATAAATTTATTCTTCAGCGGTAAATAAACATTTCGTTGGGGTAATTGCAGATGGCAGATGCAGAATTTTAAACAAGGATAAATTAAAACATGGAGCTGTGCTGGAGTTTTGCACAACTTAGCAGGAACTTTTCTTCCATACAGCATTTCTCAGCTGAAGTTTCATTTCTGTTTTGCAGTTCACCTCTATGTTTAAATAATAATTATGGTTGTGACATACAGTGACAAAAGCCAGAAAATTCAAAATTAGCAGAGACATACTCTGTCCATTGTTTGAATGTGCTCAGCTGGTTTTGCTTTACTAATACCACCAAGACAGAAATTTTCATTTCCCAAAAACACAAACTTCTGGCAAGGGGTTACAGAGTGAAATAAATCTTATTCTTGGAAGAGACTTTTGTTTGACACCTGAATCATTTCTGCCGGTTTCTCTCCTTTTTTCCCCCTTCTTCAAATGGAGTCTCAGAACTCCAAGCCAAAATACAGAGTCTTAGAGCTATCACAACAAAAGCTCAGCATCCAATTTCTCCTTCCAAACACAATCTCCTCCTAAAATATACCAACAAACCCATCTCATTGGCCTGCAAGGAGCTGGGAAGCCTTGCCCCAGCAAGGACATCTCATCTCATTTGGGGCAGCAAAAGTATCAGAGCACAAACTTTCAGAGCTTGCTGTCTCTGCTTGGAAGCTTTAAGACAGATGCTCTTCATTTTCCTCTTTTAATAGGCTGGCAAATGCTAAATGCATCTGACATCAGCAGTAATGCCACACATTCCAGTGGCAAATAATGAGTTTATTCTACTGTGTGCCATTTTTGCCCACCTGTTTCCTCTCACAGATGACTCCTTTTCTTCCCCTCCTCTTCTGTATGTGAGTGAGAAATCCCATTTTTATGTTTATAAACACACATTATATATCTCCTGCTTTCTTTTACGTCAAGGAAATATAAGAATGCCTTATAATTCTCAGCTGTTAAGCAAACCTTTTTCTTCTCCTTCTGATATAAAAAGAGCTCCAGATCTTTTTCTTTGCAATCAGAGAACAACCACAAGTAGTTGGTGCTTTTTTTCCCAATCTCTTCATTAAGTCACAACCTTATATTTACAGGAATTGACTGGAAATCTGCCTGTGCAGGTTTCCTCTTTTGTTTTAGGAGACTAATTCCAATATAATGCTATTGTATCTGTTGGGTTCTATCCCACAGGAATTGGGCCCACAGCTTCACTAATTAGTGTCTGCTCTGATAGGACACTGAATCCGCCAAGGCTTTGAAGTGGATCTGCTGAAGCCATCACCTACAGTGAGATCCCCAAAGACTAAAAGTCTTTTAAACACAAGAAAGCCAGGCTTTATTTGAATAAAATTAGAAATTTCACTTTCAAATGGAGGAAGCTCAAAGTGACTGAGGCAGGCAGGGCTGAAGTAGAAAGATTTCTGCTCCACTGTCTCTCTCCATCCTTGCTTGTGGGTTTTATTTTATCTGATTCAAGTCATTTGCAGAAAATTTTGCCCAGTTCTCTCATCCTTACAAGGATTCTGCAGCTTTGGGACCTCGCTGATGCCTGGTGCTCTCAGGAGCCTCCTGGCTCAGGAGTTGGGTGTTCCTCTGGTCCAGGGGGGTTTTCAGATGCCTCACTGTCCCTTTATGGTCACCAGAAAATGATGCCTTGGGAAGTCTGATCTGAAACAGAGACTGGACAGAGCTAGTAGCTATAAAGTAGATATTTATTGAAAGGCCTCCAGGATCCACTTTGGGATGACAAGAGCCTGACCAAGGCTACACCCAAGGTGGACACAAAATGGTCACAAAATGGCTGAAAAGTCACCAGATCTTACAATTTTTATAAGTTTTGGTCCATTTGCACTTTGGGGTTGAATTGTCCCATTCCAGCTCCAGGCTGTGAGGTCCCATCCTTCTTGTCCCTCCCTCCAGCCCACCCTTGTTTGTGCTTTGGGGCTGAAAGTTGTCCTTGGTGTGCAGCAGGAGAAGGATTTGTTTTGTGTCCCTGCTGTGTGCAGAGCTGAGTGACACTGACTGTGAGCTCAGAGCTGAGCCCTGGGCACCACAGAACATGGAATACGTGGAAGTTGAAACTTAAGGCATCAAGTGGGGACATTTGTACCTGTGTCTCACCCCCTGCCAGCCCTGCCCAGCTCCCCCTGCAGCCCCCAGGGAAAGGATCTGTCCCTGTGGCACCAGGGACACCAGGAGGCCACCTCCACTACTCCACCTCATGAATTCCATGGGGTTCTCAGGCCAAGGAACCTGTCCCCATCTCTAAAAACCCCTCTCCACTCTCCTGGCTTTCCTTGCCTCCACAGGTCTTGGGACGTGGCTTTTCACGTGGAAAATAAACTTTTCTCTTTCCTTTCTTCTTCATTTCCCTCCTGAATTTGCCTTTCTCATCCCACTGGAAGCTCTGCAGGTCTCCAGCCTGGTGTGCTGGTGGCAGATCCATGTTTGTCTCTTATCCATGGAAATCACCTAATCCCTGCAGCCTGCTCAAACCATTCTTCCCCAGAATTTCAAATTATTTCTTCCTGCCCCTTTTCCCCTCCCTCACCTCTCCTCCTGTCCATTTACAAGAGCTACAGCCACCCATCATTAATAACTTATTATCAACCTCTCAAATTTCACATCTAATCCACAATTAAATCAAACTTCCACCACCTATTTGCTACAATTTCAAATCCTTGGGATTTCTCTCCTCCCTCACTGCCCCGCACTCCTCAGATGTTCTTGCAAATGGGCCACTAATTGCCAGACCATCTAGTGGGAAAAGAAGAAAGCTGGCTACTCTTTGATTGCAGGGTTGTTGGGATTTGTCTGTTTGTGTTAATACTTCTCCCGGCCTACAGGGATATCTTTTTACCTTTGTTCCATTATTAGTTTTAACAACTGTATTATTTATTTTTGCTGCTTTTCAATCTGTCATTGTTTAAAAATCCATTAAACTATAGGAGCTGAATTTTTTTTTTTTATTATTCTTTCCCCTTCTTTATCCCTAAGAATTAACAAACAGTTTAATTAAGACAGATAAACAGGGAGATGTTGGTTCCCCTGAGAGGATTACATTCCACATCTGATACTTTCAGAAGAAGAAGAAGAAGGGTGTGGGGTGGGGAAATATTTATGAGATTTTAATTATATGCAAAGTCATATTTATAATTTTTTTTTTCCTTTTCAACAGAATGGTGTTTTTCTTTCCAGCTGGAGGAGAGGACAACCTCCAGGCAGGGAGGGCAGAGAACTTCCACAGTGGAACCAGGATCGAGTTTTCCCAGACACAGCTTTAGGTTTGTGTGGGCTTTGGGAAGAAGGGATGCAGTGATAGGACAAGAGGGAATGGCTTTAAGCTGGAAAAAGAGGAAGTTAAATGGGATATTGGGAACAAATTCTTCCCTGTGAGGGTGGGATGCCCTGGCACAGGTTGCCCAGAAAAGCTTTGACTTAAGCCATAGCCCCTGTAGTGCTAAAATTTGGGGAAAACATTCCTTTATTTCAGCTGATACTGTGAAAACCTCAACAGCCAAAGGTGTAAAACTATGTCCCAAAAAAACTCTAGTATGTTTTAATTTCCCTTTTTTAATGAGAAAAAAAATAATAATAAACCTGGACATAATCAAATGCACACTTGGAAATAAGAACAAAATCTCCTTGAGTCCATTTTTAAGACCTTGTATAATAATTTTGGTCATTCTCCAATATTAATGCTACTTCGAGGTAAGGCAGAAAAAGCTGAAATCAATGCTGAAAGCAACTCCTTAGTTAAAATCCCTCAAAATTTTCAACTGCAGATGAAACAACATGGAACTAACCTCGGAAGTCTTCACACATTCTAAGAAATTTATTAAATTAAACTGGATTACAGGAGATACACTTTTTTTTTTCCCTGCAAATTGCAAAATCGTGATCCAGAATGCAGCTGAGAAATTAAGTAATAAAGATGTTCAATGCAGAAATGCAATAGTGAAATGACGAGTAGAATTTTCCCATAAAAATTTAAAGTGGCAAAAAAAATCCCACATTTTTGTGTTTTCTTTTGATATAGTTATTGTATAAAAAGCTACAGGGTCATAATTAAAGCCCTTGATCTCAAAAGGTTTTCCTTAATTTTTCACTTTGATGGAAAAAAAATTCCATTATTTTAATAAGAAGAGCATGACATTATTTCTATGTGAATTTTCTGAGGAGTTCAGGACATACTTGAAGGAAAGCCTGTGCACTCAGCTACAAAAAAAATAAAGACAAAAAAATCCGCTCAAAATACACCTCCTCCAAAAAAACCAAATTAAAAAAAAAAAAAGCCCAACCAACCAAAAAAATACAGCCAAAAATCCTCCACAAAATAAACAAAAAATGTTACCATAAAACTTTAAGACTTTAAAATTTTCAGACCAGCTCCTATTTCTGCATCTAAAATAACTCCCACCTCTACCAGTCAGTAATTTGGTCTGTTTCTTTATAATTAAAATAATAATAATAATATTCGGCAACTAAGTGACAGTGTGAAGCTGCAGTGACTCAAAAATAAAGATGTACAAACTGAAGTCCACTTAAGAAATGCCATTCTTTAAAGTTCCGGTACAAAAACCAGTAACAGGGAGAATTTTTGTTATCAGTTAATTCAGTAACCAGGCAAGAGAAAGTTGAACTTCCACGTGAGTTCTAAACATCCCTAAATCCAAATACTCAATGCAAATATTGTCTGTTAAAAAAAAAAAAATTTAATTGGAATCCAATTTTGGTACAATTCTGTGCAGGATGGGAACTTGTGCATATTTGGCAGGCAGCCCACTCGTGTATGCAATGCATAAAAACTGTAAGAACGGATTCCATCCTGACTACGGGGTGCTTACTTCCCTTCAACGATAATTGTCTTAATGCCTGTTTTAATCAGTATTAACTACTAGCAATAACACGCTTTTAATTATGTTTTAAACGAGTCCTTTATTGGGCTGTTTTGGGAAGCAAATTAGTCAAAAGGAGCTGTTAATCAAAAACGTGTTACTGGCACAAAATAAATGTTCATTTAAGGAGCCATTTGAAATAAACCTGGCTCATTGACTCTGACAACCTACAAGGACACTGGGGCCTCCCGAGGATAACTCCTTCAGCTCTCTCCCAGCTACGCCTTGCTGCTCAGAAGTTATAAGCAGGAGCATTAAGCAGTTTAGGTCATTCATCAGCTAACTTTTACTACTGTACTCAGGAAAATGAGCCTCCCAGGAACTTGGCGGCAGATCTATTCCTTCATTAGCCCAGCAATATTGAGAGAGATGTTCCTGTCATTGCAGAGGGAGGAATCTATTGCAGGGAATTTTTTTTTTTTTTTTTTTTTTTTTTGCCTGGTGTCCCCTTTGTCTGTCTTTGCAAGATTCCAAGGTGTTTAGGCTGGAAGTGTGGTGTAAATTCTCTGGGAACATCATTTGTAGGTGTTCGTTCCCCTTCTGATGAGTGATGGCCAAAAAGTTTGGCCACACAAGATGATATTTTCCACCTAACACAGAGCTGTCACCCTCCCTGCACAACTTTAAACAGAAATTTCATTGAACCTGCTCCATTGCCAGGTCTGAAAACTTAATTTGGCTGCTGCCATTTAATTTGAAATGTTTCAGCTTTAAACAAACTGAGGAGAGCTTGAGTTAGAGCAACGGCCAAGAGCCTGGGTTTAAAAGGTCCTCACATGGTGGTTCTTTGGCTGAAGCTTTGACCTGTAAATTTTAAGGCAATCTTGCTTCATGACAAAGAAAAAATATAATAAATCAAGAACTGATCTGATTTTACTCACTTGGCATGTCTTAAGTTAACTCCTTCAAAGTCAGCTTTCACCTCCAACACCTGTAGCTTTAGCTGAAACCTCACTGAGATCCCATTCCCTCACCCTGCCTGTGACAGAGAGCACTGGAACAATATAAAATGAGTGGTTATAATTTTAAAAAACGGGTTTTCCTCTATCAGGAGCTCCTTCAGGACTGTGCTGGAGTGAGCTCTTATTGGGGAGGCAGGTGGTTAATTAAGCATCAGCTCACAGTGTGTCCTTACAAGACTGAGCCTCAGGGTAGGAATGAACTTGTGAGTGAAGCGACTGCTGGATTCACACCAGCACCAAACAACCCCAAAACCTGGGCAAAGCTGTCAAAAATCATACACAGCACAAGCTCAGGGACTGCTGCATGTCCTTGTTTGGCTTCCCAAAGCCTGCTGTCAGCCACAAAATCCACTGGCAATGCTCATGCCCAAGGTTATCACAGGAATATTGATAATATCAGCTCCCAAAATCCTGTCCCCAAAGGTAAGTGAGGCCAGCAGCAGGGCAGGTCCCAGGGGTGTCGTGACACACATTTTAAATGGCCTTTAAACAAGGGTTTACACCAAAAACCACCACCCTTCCTGCCAGCCCAGCCACACCTACAACACCTTCAAGCTGAATAATTTCTTCTTATCCCAACCAGAAATTCCAGGAGTGACTCCACACCAGCACCGCATCAGCCTGGGAAGAAGCTTCAGAGAGAGGAAGAGGTGAAAAAACCTGGTGGGCAGCAAAGAACTGGGATGGAGCTGCCTTCTCCTGTTTGTTTTCTTATTCTGTCAGAGAAAACCCCACCTGGCAAGTACAGGTGTGCAGAAATCACGAGCACCACGACAAAGCCAAGCTGCAGACAGACCTGAGGGCCTTCCAAAGCAGCAGGGAAAGAAGAAAAAAAATAAAAAATTGGCAAATTTTGACCTATAATTGCAATTTGTGACTCAGTGTCCCGGGATAGGGAGACTATGAAAGGTGGATTTTTATATCTGACTGACTGGGATTCCTTCCTCATTAGCAGCATTCCACGACGTGTTTAAGATCCTCTTATGGTCTGACAAACACATCTTGATTTCATTGACTTATCTCTAATGCTTTCAGCATGTATCTAAGGGAACAAAATGCCCTTTACTCACTTAAATTAAGGGCTTTAATGCACTTGAAAAAAATGAAATAAAATTTTTACTAAGGGCAGCACAATAAAACACCTTGAGACAATTACTCCTAATGAAATACAAAGATTACCAATAGCTACTGACATCTTCCATTACAAAAGCCATTATAAATCCTCTGTCTCATGGAGAAACTTTCCCCACTTTTTGAAGATTTTCACCAGACCGTAATTGCAAACCTGATTTTTATTTTATTGCGTTCAAAGCTGATTGCACTTTTTTGATGGACTTCATCATGCTCCAAAAATAGCACAAATGCTTTCCAAGATGTGGGTTTAAGAAAGTTATTGGGACTGGCAACTTCTTTTTCAAATTATCATTCACGGATCTATTTTCAACACCCTCTTTCTCAGCCCATTAAGTGTATTTCTGCAGCCTTCATCCACAAGCCACACTAAAAGGTTTTGTCTGACCCTGCTCCAGAGAAGTGAGACTCTCCTGCTTCCAGTTAGCAGCAAAAAACCACAAACGTGGTTTTGATTTCTCCTTTAAGTTTCTGGAAATGCACAAATGTGGTCTCTTCAATATTCTGTAATTGCTGCTCTTTTTTATTTTTTTTTTAATATTATTTTTTCCCCCATCTTCTTTCTCACACACAATTATTCCAGTCACTACTCCCTGTATTTTGGTGTGTTTGGGTTTTCATGTTTCTAGATGTGACATTGTCCTTTAGGGATCCAGTTCCTGCACATTTTTATTTTTTGTATTAAAAATTAACTGAGAGGAAGAAGTTAAATCTCTTGGACCTGGTAAGAACCTGCAGAGATCAATTTTTTAAGTACAAATCATCTGACTGTAACTGTGAGATGACACCTTAAAGTTACAAAATCCAAGACTAGTCATTAATTCATTTTCTTGGCCCCCACAACAGAAAAACAAAATTTTAACTGACAGAAAGCTGAGACCCAGAGACAAAAACTGATGGATTCAACAACCAAAAATAATAATCTGAAATTCAAAGGATGATTTGAGTGTTTTACTGGTCAACCCAACACTTTAAAACCCCCAGTATGAATAAAAAAATCAAGGATGTGAACTGACAAGAGCCAGCCCTGTCCTTCCATCACCTTCTTTCAGCACGAAGTTCACCAAGTAAACTCTGAATTACAAAAGAAAGATAATTCTCAAATCCAAGCAACCAGGGCAGGTGGTACAGAAAAAGGATGCAAAGAAACCATTACAATGTATAAGATTTTAATCTCTTATTTATGATTCTTCCATAAAGTTTATTATAAGTCATTATATACATCTCCGAGTATCTCATCACAAAATGACATTTACAATGTAACCATAGCAAAATAATTCTGCACAGAACAATTTGCAAAAGATCACATCAAAGGTAATGTGGGAGTACAACATAATTGTAGCAATTTCACCATATTAATACTATACTGCTCATACTTTGGGCCCCCAAGCAAAATAACTTTACAGGCAGAATAGGTAGGCAAAAAATACTTATCTCTGTTTATATCCTTTTATCTCAGATCTGCACAGAGCAGAGTGTGAAATATATAAAGTATATTCAACATGACTAATAGGTCACACTACTTCTTCCAGTGAAATCCAGGGATTTTTGGCACAGAATTACATAAGGGGTCCAAATCCTGCTGTACTGCTAAAAATCAACTCATCTGTTTTTAAAAAAATAATAATTTCTAAATACAAGCACCTCTAAAACACCATCGAGGGGGAAAAATTATTACTGAAATGCCTCCTATTCCTATTCCATCCTAACAAATCCTTCAGTGCCATAAGAGAGACTGAAAGCAGCCCTGAAAAAATCATTTATTTAATGACGGGATGAAAAAAGAGAGTGAGGGGGAGATAAAAATAACTCCGGACCAAATTTGCACGGAGCGTCACATGAAAGTTTTCTGGGAGGCTGGAGGAGCTCTCGGAGTTGGGCTGTTGCAGGGACATTCATCTCACCAAATATGAGGCCCTATGGGAACTCTGAGGAGATTAAAAAGAAATAATGAAGGCATAATTGTGGGTTAGCTGGGAATAGTTCTTTCTCCTCCTCAGCATATGGAGAAGTGTGTCAGTCAGATGGCGCACGCTGGAAGGTGGAATACCTGAGGGGTTTGAGCGGCTGATGCTTCTTTATCTCTTTGTTTTGCTTTTCAAATTCCTTTTTTCATCTGTTATTTTAAGAGATACCAGGGCTCAAGGTATTCTCTGTGGGTTTGTCTCGCCTTTCTTGTTTTTTATTTTTTATTATTTTTTTTATTTTTCTTTTTGTGTGTGTGTGTCTTTCTCAGGGTGGGAAATTGGAGAGCCACATTGATTTATAGGTTGAAAATTGTTTCCTGTCCTTGCAAGTGGAGCACACCTGCTCACACCTGATCAGAATTATAAAAGTGAAGATCTACAACAATTTTTTAAATGAATTTTTAAAAGGACTTCTCAAAAAATAAAAAAAGTCAAAACAAACACTGTAAACCAGCACTCTCCACAGTATTCTTTAATTTGCCTTAATATCTACTAGTTCTACAGGATCTGCTGGACATAACTTGCTCCTGCTTGATTTAAACTCTTTCAAAGCTATTCTTTTCCACCTGACGAAACAGCTCCATCAGAGAACGTGGATGGAGAGATTAAACTGATTTTAATGCCATCAAAACCAAACCTGAACAATCATGCAGGCAGCACTGGCAGCAGCTTTCCTCTAAATGAGCTGATTACAGCAGTGAACACCCTGTTATAGGTGTGTGCCAGGTGAAAATTACAAAACCCAGACTGATAATATGGAATGGAGATTAAATGGGGATTAAACATGTTACCTTGAGCTCAGCCCAGACAAAACCACCTGCTGAAAACCAAACACCAGGGCCCACCTCTTTCACCCTCAGCACAGAAACACAAGTCTTGTGAAACCCTCAGCTAATGCAAAAGACAGGTTTAAGTCCCAGTGCAAAGGCAGAAACATAAAGCAGAGTGACACATCTTGAGGCAAATTGGTTTGGAGCTGCTTTGTGTCCCCTCCTGCTCCTCTCCTTTCTCCACAGGGATGGGAGCAGGCTGCTCCTGCTCTCAGGAGACAGAGAGCCACAACACCTCCTCACGTCAGCCAGCATCTCATCCTGCCCCTGCTGCTGGAGTGCAGCAGCTCCTCAGCCCCAGGGACAACAATCTGCATTTTGGAAACAGTTTTCAGCCCTCTCATGGCACAAAAGATCAAAAATTACCTGCTCAGCTTCCCTGTGTACTGCCTTGAGACCGTGGCAGTTATTAGGGAACACAAAAGCTAAAAGAGGAGCTGACTCCTCAGATTTTCTGGAATTAAAAAGACCAAGCAAATAACCCTCTCTTCAACCCAGAATATGTACAGGACAAGTGATCTCTTTACATTTCAGGAAGAGATTGTAGGGTCTGCCCCAAACCAGGCCAAATGCAATGGAAAAACAGGTCACCATCTCCAGGCTGACATCTCCAAACCCCAGGCATGAAGAGAAATCATTCCCCAGCTCATCACCACCTTGCTGCCACTTAGATAATGGCTGAGGGAAAGGAAGATCACTTGCAAAAAATAAAAATCAAACCATGTAAAGAAGAGCTTTAGCTTGAGAATATTTGTGTAACTTTTGAAGCAAGTCCTGAGCAAGAGTTCACAAGAAATTTTTGCAGAGCTTGGAAGAAGCAGCTCGGGGAGTTGTGGGGGTTGAGGTGGTGGATGGGGCAGGGATTTAGAGGGATTTGGGGATAAATCACTGGCAGACACATAACTGGCTCCTTTGGGTGGACACAGCCAGGGGTGAGGCTATGGGGCACATGGAATTCACCCAGTTGGGAAGGAATGGGGTTTAATCCTGCCCAGGGCTTGGAGGCTGATATTTGACTCCCCTTTTCATGCTGAACAGGCATTTAGCCCAAATCATAACCCAGGCCATCGTTAGCAGAACTTCCAAAAATATATTTGAGCCCACATATGAAAATTAAGCAGAGCAACAAAATTATTAATAATTGCAAGGGGAAAAAAAAAAAAAAGGCAGGAAGTACTGGAGATTAAAAGAAGATGATGTATTAGACTGGAAAGAGCGAGTCTCCAGAAATTATCCTCATTTTTTTTTAAGTTGAAATGGGTGAAAGTATTTTACAAAAGTTGTTTTTAATGAGACATTTTCTCTACATCATATCAGGACAGAACTGTGAACTTTTTTTAATGGAATTACTTGACAAACTGATCAGTGCCATATCACTGCCTCCAGACACAGTTCTTTTAATGATGTCCAAACTACTTAACTATTAAAATGAAATTGTGAGCCAGCACAGTAGGAAGTAGATTGAGCAAGCTGAAGATCAAAGAAGATACCATCACAGTGGCCTTTGTGTGCTCACTGTAGGTTTGCTCTGACTGAAGGGTAAAGTAGTGGTGAATTGAATTAGATTGGGTTGGTTCTGTACCAGAGCACTGAAGGCAACATAAAAGAAGGGTCAAATAAAATAGCACGAGCCTACCTTACCCTGGGCAAGATTAAAACTGAGTCTGGGATGCCATCAGCCATCTTATCACTTTGTCTAAACAGTGCTGGGAACACAAATTCATTTATTTATTGTACTGGTCTGTACTTTCTGTGCACACTCTTTACACACAGGTAAATGGGATCACAGAATCACAGATTAATTTGGGTGGGAAGGGACCTTAAAGCTCATCTAGAGACACTTTCCACTATCCCAGGTTGTTCCAAGCCCTGTCCAACCTGGCCTTGGACACTTTCAAGGGTGGAGTTAAATGTCTACCACAAGGGTTTTCTTCAAGAAAAATTAACTAAAGAAAAAGATGCTAGAAGATTCCCTCATTTCCAACAGAAACACGGAAAGAAATTCATGATATAGACACAGAGCTGCAAAGCTTTGCCAGACACTTGGATACTGAAAAGGAACTGAAAATGGATAATGTTCTTCCCTCTGCTCCCATTCCCTCCTGACCTTCACAGCAGAGATTTTTTTGGTACAGAATAAAGGTAAATCAGTGAATTAAGAATTTCACTCCTTTGGAGACACTAGAGATGCTGTGAGCACTGCCCTTCCTTGGAGAGCTTGACTCACCTGGCACTGGCAGTGAGATTAAATCACATGAACTGCACTGCACCTCCACACAGCCCTGATCTTGGGGAAGGCAAGCACAAAATGGAATCCAATGGGTAAAAACACAAGAAACCCACAACTGTTCATTAAAAATGACCTTGATTTAAGGATTTTGTATTTGCAGCTCTTAAAGCAACACCAAACCCACTTCTTTCTTGTTCCAAGTTTTCACTCTTTTACCTACTTTGAACTTGCACTCTTTAGGACTTTTTTTCAGGTTTAGGCTCTTGTTTTTAACAATCCCAGGCTGAAACAATGAGCAGACTGCAGGAGAGACCATCAACATTTCAAGACAAAAGCCATTTATTATTTACCTTTGCACTTTATGCCACAGCCACTCCTTCTCCAGGAGCAGCACTGACATAAAAAGACACAGAGCTCGTACTGCAATTTTAAAATTTATTTAAATTAAGCATAAATAAATTTTAAATATTAGCAAGAAGCTACAGGTGCTCGGGGAGAAGTTATTTGTATTTTATGGGATTCATTTTCTGCACAGTATGTGGAGAGAATTAGCCACAAAACTTTGTTATTACCCGGAGAAGTTCCCTGTTTAATTCTCCTTTGTTGTTTAGAAGATTTACCTCTCTGTGCTGTTTTAATATTTAAAATATCAGAGTTTGAGTTTGGGTAGGGGAACAGGGAAGGGAGGAGAGTTTGGGGCTGGTTTGGGTGTTTTAAATGTATCCAAGGGGTGTTCCAGGGGTTTTGAGGGTTCATCCATCCCTGCCAGGATCCCACCTTGCACATGGTGAACCTGGCCAGGTCCTTTCAGCCTAAATACATCCCTACTCTGAGTTTTTGTGCTAAATTCCATGGAAAAGCCTCTTTCTGGATTAATTCAGACTGAAACAATGTTTGACACCATCCCTTCATCAAAACTCAAACCACTGCCACAAAGAACTTGCCACAAGAGGAGAGAAATTTGTGTAGACACAATGGGTAAAAAGAAATTACTGATACAGGAACTATTAATTCTCCTTAAAAGAAGAAAACAGCAAATTGCTCCCTAAAAGACAACAGTCAAAGAACAAAACCTGCCCGTGAGCTCTCTCCTTGTATGACTTTCTCAGTTTTTTGGGGATTTTTTTTTTTGGTCTGGGGTACTTAATTTTGGCATTTTGCTTCTCTAAAGCTGAGGGGAACAGCTCATTTTGGAGCCCTGATGAATCACTGGGTTAGATGTCCAATAACAACTGTGATCTGAGATAATACAACTCGGGCATCAAGGAATCCTTGGATCTTCAGTGGAGGAACAGCGCCCCAAGGCACACACACTATTTCAATTTTCTGAAGTTCCTGTGTTCTCATCCGCTTCGTAATTACACATGGAGAATTTTAATTTGCATTTTCGCAGAAGTTAAAAAAAAAAAAAATAGCATCACGCCACACTTTTTTTCCTCCCCTACAAATGTGGCCAAGATTTATGTCACACAGTGACTTAAAACTGTTTCATTAACAAGGATTAATTAACACCAGGTGGATTGGACAAGTGGGCAACACCTTAAGTTTCAGAATTACAAGAGCAAATCGAGGAGCAGTTTTGGGTGTGACCCTCTAAAGTAAAAAAAATCCTGTAACTTTGAACTCAGAGAGCTGAAACTTGACTAACACAGGATTTCACCTGCTAAAATTCCAGCAATTCCAGTTTCAGGGATATTTCCGTGCTCCTCTGAAGTTTATTATCTATTTTTTCTCTAACTCTATAATGTCATATACACTCTATATATCTTCTTTTAAAATTTAAATCCTATTTTTCCACATAAACCTCGATCCAGATTTCTTTGATTTTGTGGCAATATAAGAGGGAAAAAATATTTAGAATAATTTTCATTTGCTTTTTTGTATTTGAAGATATAAATGAACAGCGACATTTCTCTGGTTTAAATTAATGTCAGTGGCTCTGTCACAAAATCCAGGTCTTTTCTGCAGCACAAGATGGAGGAACAAGGAGGAAACAAAATCCAAGTTTGAATTGGAAAAAAAAAAATAAAAATAAAAGGGCACTTTTCCAGTCCCTTACCTGCTCCTTGTGATTTCTCCATCGTTCAAGTGATGGGCTTTTTTGATGAGATGGGCACTTTTGTAACTTGCAGAGTATTAAAAACATTATCACAGCTCAAGACATCTCAGTAGCCATCAGGGCAACATAAATAAAAAAATAATTATGCTGATAATAAGATTTTTAGCGCTATTAGAAGCCTGGTAATTTGCCAATGGTAAAAAATAATCAGCAGATATTTCAGTCTACATGGGGAAAAGTGGAAAAAAAAAACCAAAAACAAACTTTGTTTAATTCTAATTTATGCTCCCTGGAGTTGTGGCACGAGGTGTATTTTCATTTTAAACTCCTTCAGCACGAGCAGCTCAGCAAAGTGACCTCACCAGACACAAAATATTTCTCCTTCCAAACTCTTTCACTGTATTTATTAACACCTCAAATCAAAGCCCAAAGATAACACTTGCCAAAATCTTTCATTTCTTAAAAACAGAACTGTGGTTTTACTCCAGACTATATCCAGGTTAAATGAGATCTTCTGTTCCTGCTTTTTCTTACTAATTCCAGAAATAAAGCCTTTGCAGGACAACACACCTTGAATTTCCTTCACTACAAGTTCCTTAGTTCACAGACATCTTCCAAGAATGAAACACTTCCAAGAGCGAAACACAGTGGAATTACTCAGATAACCTTAAAACCCTTTTTTATGAAGACAAGGTGAAGAGCAGCGAGCAAAATCAAGTGAGAACCATTTTCCTTGTGGGCATTTTCTAAAAAAAAAACCCCACTTATATTAAAAAAACAACCCAAAACAACCAAATCAACAAACCAAAACACAACTTTTGGAATAAAACAGAGTGCTCAAGAAATAAACCAAGTAATAAAAAATACAATAGCACCTTATCCTTTCTCTCCTTTTTCTGAGTAAAGCCGAATTCCCCTCATTTATCCAAAGCCACCTCTTAGCACAAGACTTACCAAGGACACCAGGACATGTCCCTGCAGAGGGGCCACCTGCCTGTGACAGCTCTGGAGAACAGCAAGGACACCAGGGAGGAGAGTTTAAAAATTCCTGAGCCTTGATTCTCGATTACCAAAACCACCTGAAGGCACAACATTAATGGGTTATCTTAAATAAAGCAAGGAGTGACCAAGGGCTCCTTTGCCTCCTGAAACTTCTCAATCTCTCTTTTAAGGAGAAAAACCTGAAGAAACTTTCTGTCCTGTAGATCAGCTGCAATTTCAGTTCCCTGAATGGCTGAAATAGCTTGATCAGCCTCACCCAACAGCAAATTTCCTCAACAACCTGGGAAAAGCCACCTGCCCTCCCTAAACTTCAGGGCAGGAATTTCTGCTCTTGCTGCCTGGAAAGTGCTGCATGGGATGTTGCTCAACATCTCCTGGAATTTCAGAGTGCAGCTCCCCAAGCCAGGGTTTTAATCCTCCACCTTCTCTGTCTGGCACACAAACTGCACATGGTCACATCTTATTGTTTCAAGGATAAAGATTGTTCAAGGCATCTGACACTACATTTAAATTATTCATCCGCGGGTTTTTATTTATTCATCAGCTCTTGAGTTATCTTGCTTTGCTGAAGTACCTGGTTTTTATTGCTCATAGGGAAAAAAAAAATTAAAAAACCAACCAAAACATGACGTTTTCTGTGTTTTAATTGAGATTTTTGTGACTTTTTCAAGCAGCTGATTGGGTGGTGCTGATAACACCCTGTGCTGGTGTTGCCAAGTTTTGAATAATTTCTGAGTGCAGGAATTGCAAGGTGCTGCCAAGCCCTGAACTTGACTTTCAGTGACCTGGCCAAGCTCTGAATTTCTGGGGGACAGTAAGGGACTCTGAGAGACTCTTCTGAGGGCCACAAATTATATTTGGTGTTGTACATGAGGGGTTTGATATTTGGGAATGGGAGGGATATGTCTCACCCAAACTGCCACCAGAGTACAAATAATTAAAAATCCTCAGTGTAGAAGTGCAGCAAGGAGCAGCCTCATCCCCTTGGCTGTTATTGTATAAATCAAATACTAAACATATTTTATATCTTCAGACCAGATTTTTTTCCTCTGGGCACAGCCAGCAGCAAAACCTGGGATGAAAGAGCCATAAAGGTGTGTCTGGGAGCGCACAAAGCTGGGAAAAACAAAACTTCCCAAGTTTTGGGTCTCATGCTCTGGAATAAAAGTGTATTTTTGGACCTACAGTTCTTTTATTATGGTTTCTCTACTCTGTGATTGCCCACACTCCTGATATTTAAAATGGTGGCTCCCCCAGGAATGAATGGAAATATTTCTGACCACAGAACTGCCACGAGGTGAAAATGGCAATCGCGTGTTCGTTTGTGTTTGAAGTGGAAAAAGCACAAAAGGACAATCCCAAAATTTCTTCAAAGCACAAAACCATTGACATTTTCATGATGAATATAGAATCACTTGGGTTGGAAAAGTCCTGTAAGACCTTCAAATTCAACCCCCAGCACTGCCAAGGCCACCCACGTCCCCGAGTGTCACATCCACGTGGCTTTTAAATCCCCCCAGGGATGAGGACTCCACCACTGACTGCCCTGGTCATCTCTTTTTCGTTTGACAACCCTTTCAGTGAAGAATTTTTTTTTTTTTCTTGTATCTGATCTAAACCTCCTTCAAGCACTTCTAGGAGTGCAGAGTTAAAACTGAGACTTTCCTATTTATGAAGGTTATAACTAAAGGTCTGACACCTTCCTGCAGTGAAACCCCCAATACTCCAAAACATATTTAAGAGAAAAACTACAACAGGAACGATCCCACTTCCCAATTATGCAGACAACACACTAACAAAGCCCCTGCTCACCACGATGGGTTTTGCACCATATGACTTCTTAGTAATATTTTCAATATCAAAAAAAAAAAAAAAAAAAAGGTCTGCAAGGCTTAACTCACCAGTTCAGACATTTCCCTTGCAGTTAAAAGTTGGCTTGCAATGAAAGCTTCAGTCTGGGAACAATCTTTACCCACTTGAAGGGGGAAAAAAAACCCAGCATCTTACTCCTAGGCACTGTTGTTATGGTGGTATAAATGGTATTTTATCAGTTTCAGCTGTTTTGGGGGTTTTTTTTGTGGGTTTTTTTTTTTCCTGGCCTGGTACATTAAAATCTGTTTTAAGCTGAAGTCCTTCAAGGTTTACTAACCAAATTTTGCTATCAGTTACACATGCAGCCCTATTAATGCTAATGAGCTGCTTGAATTTAAGCAAGGGTAGAATTTGATCTTTTCCCGGTTATGTTGTAGGCTGTCTAGGTATTTGTCTGCTTTAACTTAAAATCTGTATAGCAATTTCTCCTCTCTAATGAGGAAGCCTTGTAAAACCAGATCACAAAATGCCAAAGGTACGACAGCACCGGGTCAGAACTGCATCTCCTCTCTGACAATGCCCACTGCTGGGTGTTTACTGGAGAGAACCCAGGGCCTTGAAATGAGCTATTATAGAACAGTTTGCCTAGAGAAAAATCTTCTTGACCCGCCTCTCTCCTGGCTGGTGCTCTGAACCATGAGTTTCCCACTCCTTGCAGAGTTTTTAAAAACAGGTTCCTGTAATCAGATCTGTGAATGACAGTCCAATTTTGCAGCTACAGAGGGGCCTGGGCAGTGTGTGCACAACAGCTTCCATTAATACCCAATTACTCGATGTATTTACAAGCCATTTACTCTGTTCAGATTGCAATTCATCCTGCAGTGGTTCCAAAGCAAAGCCTCCTCTCTGGATCAGCTCACATTTCAGCCCTGGCCACAGGTTTTTAATAATTTCTAATTTAAGAATAATTAATGCTTAATTACAATGAGCTTGAGTTCAAGAAGGGCTGCAGCAATTAGACCCTTCCTCTTTTCCCCTTCTGCCTGTCACTGCCCTTCTTTCACCCACAGGCTGCCAAAAGAACACCAAAACTAAAAATTCCAGAGTTTTCACTTTAGGAACAGTTTTAACTTTGTGCCCTGATACTTGTAATGATGCAGCATTTGTCTGTCACTTCTTTCCAAGCTTTTCCTTACTCAGTTCACAGCAAACACTTGCTCTTGTATTAAGATGAGAGCAAAAAAATTAAATAGAAAGGATTACCTGGGTAATTTCATAATCTGTATAATTGTAGACAAGTTTCTGTATTATATAAAACTGCATGTGTTATCTTTGATATCTATCAGCCCCAGTGCACAAGCTGGACAGTATATAAGATAAGAAAGGCAATTCTTCATCTCTATCACAGAATCTGGTGGGGTGTTATGCTCCCTAACCCAAACTATTCCCAGCAGGCTGTTATTTCTGAGCCCCTGAATTTCTGGATGCCAAGCACGAGTTTGTTCCCAGCTGCAGCTCCATTACAGGGACTCCACCCAAGGAGTCAGGATCTGTGTGTGTTACCTGGGGGAGCTGCTCTTTGCTGACATTCCCATGCCTGATCCAGGCTCCTCGTCTATTAGCACAGGAATCACCCCTCCTCTTGGGAGGTCCCCACAATTAACCACCTCTCCTAAAGCACTCAGATATTTCACAGGCAGCAAAGGAGGCAAACCAGGGGTGACAACTTCAGGGCACCAGGTCTGAGGAGCGTTTGAGAGGCTGGTACTCAGCTCTGGGGTCAGCCTCGTGGGTGCTGGACCAGAGAAACATGGAATATCTCGAGTTGGATCCACAGGGATCACAGGAATCCATCTCCTGACCCTGCACAGAACAACTCTGTGGTAAATGTAATGGATATATTGGAAGATCTTAGAAGTCTTCTGCAAAAGGGTGCAAAGTGGTGAAAAATACAGGAAAGTTGTGATGCAGGCATTAAGTGATGGATGAACACGTTGCTGAGCTGAAAAGAGTCAAAAGAAATTAAAGAGATGGGTTAGAAGAATACAAAAGTTGGATGTGGCTGGTGAGAATTGAAACACTTTGAAAATAGGGTGAAAAAACCCAGATAAATGTTGAAATGGCCTTTGAATCCATAGGTAGTGCAGGCCAGGGTAAAAAGTTTTAAAAAAAAGTACTAAAGTCACTGAATTTAAAAAGTGATGGGAAGAATTTTATTTGTGTAAGAGATTTCGGTTAGGAAAGACAAGGAGCACAAATATGAAATTCCTGCATACAACCAGCATTTGGCCTATTTGGGCACTTCACAGATAGCTGCAATTGATAGCTTAAAATTTTAAAAGAATAAGTAAAGAGGGTTTGAATAAAACACCCCAAAGTGAGCAGGAATTCTGCCTCAATGGAGAATCACAGATTTAATCAATCCTCTAGTAAAACAATTTGAAATTATCACCTGAATGAAGCCACTCTGTTTTCAAGGTGATTAAGAAGAGATGGGCCAGCCCCGAAATCAGGGACCTGCTGTGCATCGAAAATGCTGCAGAGGAGGAAATCTGAGAATATGAGGTTTAAGAAGCTCAAATTCTGCCAGAAGAACAGCAAAATAAATCTGCCACGGGTGCAATTCCATGGATGTTAAAAATGGGCTGCATTGCCTAACGCCACAAAAATTGGGAAAGCATTTTGGGCAAAGAGGACAAACCAGCATTTTTCTTTTAAAAGAATTCTTCACCGGCCACTTCCAAAGGAGAAAGTGGTGCAAAGGAAAACTGAATTGGGTCAGAGAGCTGACACTTCATCCAGCTGCCTGCTCCTGCCATCCAGGCAAGGTTCTGTCTTCCTGGAGGAACAGAAAGCAAATTTTAACACCTTGAGAGTTCAAAAGCTGTGTTAGAGACTGAACTTTGAGAGGATATGACAGTGACATGAAACAAGCCATAAATGGAAGGTATGGGTGCCAAATCTTCAGAGCTCTCTGGTCAAACCTGCATAATTTATGCATCTTGAGGATACTGAACCTGAGCTCCTATATGCCAAGAAAAAGAAGGAAACTTGGCTTCAGTGTGTGGGCATAAACACTGCCATGTCTTCATTTCTTGGAAATAAACTTTATAAACCTTGATACTAACAAAAGGAGTTTGTCAAATAGGCTCCACAGTAACTTTATTTTCCAGTTTACAAATATGTGAGAGGTGAACTCAACCCAAATCTGAGAAAATCCTGATGATGGCAAGGAAACTCCCCAGAGCCTTTGGGAAAAGCAAAGTCAGGAAAGTTCAGAGTTAGATTCTGTGCATATCTGTGTGTATATATACATGTCAGAGATATAAACACAGACTAAAAGAATTTATTCAATGCCTGGTAAGAGAAGCTTGAGCTTTTGGCTACAAAAGTTAAAAAAAAAAAAACTTCCTGGTTGCCATTTCCCCAGAGCAAACAGGGAAATGCCTCTTGTACATCATTCAGGAGGTGGACAGTGATTTCCTGGTGCTGGTCACAGCCCAAGAACCTGGATTAGGATTTAAGATCAAGTCAAACACTTCTTCAGCAGTGCCAAACCCACTGATGTCCCACGTGGCTTTGGAACCCCTCCAGGGATGGGGACTCCACCCTTGCCCTGGGCAGCTGTGACAGGCCTGGACATTAGAAAATAACAGCAAAAGAGTCAAACTCCTTCAGAGGTGAATGTGGACACCCTGATAGTGTTGATCCCAAGCTCAGGTGTCCCTGTGGAATTGCCTGTCCTTGGAAATGCCCAACGTTAACAGCAGAAGTCACCACACCATCAGAAGCTCCTCACATTTATATTCATTTCAGCAAATCCAGGATTGGCCACAGATTCCTTACATATTTTATAATTTACCAGAATCTGCTTTAGTCTAGGAGACCTAATTCTTCCACCACATACATCACCCATCCTTCTGGCAGCATAATTTGCATCTCAAGCTGGAATAATTTTGCATACGTTTCATTTTAGCATTCTGACAACTTATAAAAAAAAAAAAAAGCTTTGACTCCGTGGTGTAAATTATCACCAACCTTGGAAAAAAAGTCCAGGAAGTTATTAATGCTCTTTTTATGCATAGTTGTCTGTACAGTTTTGGTGTCTGTCCCCTCTCAGCTTTATGTGGTGATACATTAACAAAAGTGTCATAGGGCATATGAAATTCAAACCAACATCGTGGGGCTTGCAGGAACATGGAACACATGGTTTAAACTTCAGTGTTTTCCCAAGGGAATGGTGCAACCTTTGTTTACTCTTGGACTTTCTTCCCCAGACCAGCTCCTAATCTTTCTGTACAAAAAAAAAAAAAAAAAAAAAAAAAAAAAAAAAAAAAAAAACCTGTGGCTTTTACTGCTTGGTTCATTCCCTGGACTGACACACTCGGCGCTGGAACAACCTAAAAAGCTTCAGGAGTTTAAAAATAAAAAAAACACTGTTAAACAGGGAAAACCTGTGGTCCTGATTTTCTGTCCTTCAGACATCCCCAGAAGAGGGTCTTTATTTAAAAGGAGCCCTGAACACATAAATACTGCTGGCTCTCCAAACCTCCAGTGAGGTCTTGTTTATTCCTTGTTAATACTGTCTGAGATGAACACACTGGAAGCACTTAACCAACAACAGCAACAAACTTCTGCTACGTTCAAGCAGAAACAAACCACTCAGCTTGTCGATATACACAAGACAAGCAAATTTTCAACATTCTTGAAGGTGTTGGGGTTTGAATCATTTTAAAATAAATCCTGCTTCTTCTACCAGGGAAACAAAAAATACAGTCTTTATTATTAAACTTATTGTGTGCTTTGTTATCGTTTTAATAGTAATCATTTATATCTAAAACATGTAGAAATTAAGTAGATATAAAATAAATTAATCCATCTCAAGATATTTTTTCTCCCAGTAAGATAGAGTCTGTGAATATCCACAGGGTGGACAAAATAAATCAGATTAAAACTGCGTTTAATTGTAGAATTCAAATTCATGCTGGTGTGTTACTTGGTCAGATCCAGCACCAGAAAATTCCTGAAAAGATTCTACATTATTTAAGCACAGGAATGAGGAGAAGCTCGGCTTTTGGGGGAGTCCAGACCCAGCTGAGTGCCCCTCAGTCCTGCCAGAGCCATCCTTTCAAAAAAAACAGGGGCTGTTCAGAGTGGAGAAGGTAAAGGGACATCTGGGGAAATCTTAGAGCCCCTGAAGGGGCTCCAGGAGAGCTGCAGAGGGACTGGGGACAAGGGCTGGAGGGACAGGACACAGGGAATGGATCCCACTGCCAGAGGGCAGGGCTGCCTGGGACATTGGGAATTGGGAATTCCTGCCTGGGCTGGGATTCCCAGAGCAGCTGTGGCTGCCCCTGGATCCCTGGCAGTGTCCAGGGCCAGGCTGGAGCACCCTGGAGCAGTGGGAGGTGTCCCTGGCAGGGATGGATTTTAAGGCCTCTTCCAACCTGAGCCATTCCAGAGCTGTTTGTTCCCTCTACCCTTGTGTTTGGATGGAGAAAAAGAGCTCCAAGAGAGCAGGAAGACACCATCCTGATGGGGAGATTCCCTCATCTCCTACATCCCTGCGCTGCATCCAGCTCAAACCCAAGGATGCCCTGCATGAAATAAATTCTGTCCCTGGGCTACGCCCTGTGCCGGGTAGGAGAAGGCAGGAGAAAGCCCTTTCCCACAGGCTCCTCCACCCTCTGGAAGCACAGGCTCCCACAGAACCTGCATGTGTGAAGGAAAGGGGGAAAAAAAACCTTTCTCAATGCTAGGATTTCCTCCTGATGTGAATTTTCCCCGCCGTGCCGGAGTGCAAGAGAAAGTATTTGCCGCACATCCTTCGGGCGTGAGGTCATGGGCATTGAAATCCCCCAAAAATCCCCCAGAGAGGCTTGAGGGGGGAAAAAAACAACCCTCTGGGACCTTTGGGAGGTGCAGCACAACCTTTTATCAGAGCTGTGCTGTTTTGTGGGCTGCAGGGGCCGAGGAATAAAGTTTTTCCCACTGCCTGATGCAGAGCCCGGAGGAAGATCCCTCCAACGGCGCACACACAACGCTCACCCTTCCCTCCTCTAATCCCTTTACTCCCGCCACGGCCAGCTCTGAAATTTCCTCAACGGCTGAAAACTTTTTTTTTTTTTTTTTTTTTTTTTTTTTTTTTTGAGGGTTTTTATAATGGTAATCAGCGATTTTTAGAGGGAATAAATCTCTCCCGGAGCCCATAGCTCTGGATAAAGCATCCCCAGGAATAAGTCAGGGAGAGCGTCGGCAGTGGAGAGCGCTACATTTCATGTGCTGCCACAGAAATGCTTTCTGGCTGAGGTCTAATATTAATCTATTTTGTCCCTGACATCCAGTAAAACTACAGTGTAGCAAATGGTTTTAAAACATACATATTCAATAGCAGATGCAATAAAGTATTCGGGACTGTTGCTATGAAGAAGGTTCACACACACACACAAATATCTTTGAAACTCCAGTTAATCAAGGTGTCAAAGTAACTAAAGCAGTTTTACAGATTTTATTGAAAATAAATCACTTTATTATATACTGAAATATATATTATTGTTTCCCCGTGGAGTTTTACTGTCTGCTCGCCCGCATTTCTATTTTTTTAAACAGAGTATCTCCTGCCCTCTTTAGTCCGGTTTTTATAACTACATTCAGCAAGAAACCCAACGCTAAAGCCCATCTCCAGCCTGCCTTCTCCTCCTGCCCTATGCAAATCGCCCATTATTAGCCATTTTGTGGCAGAAAGGAAACCCAGGAGGAAATTATATAATGGCCCCAGAGCCCCACTTTTCCTCCTTGCCCAGTTTTTGTGGGGTGACCTTCCTGGTGGAGCTGGAGGTGGCCCTGAACCTCAAAAGATTTACACCTTTGTCTGCTCCTTCCATTCAGGGATGCACAAAAAAAAAAAAAAAAAAAAAAAAAAAACCTTCACAAAACTCAGCCCTGGAAAAGAAAGCTCAGATGAGTGAAAGGGAAATATTTGATGGCACCCTGATGGAAATCCTAATTGATATTTATGGACTTCCCAGGGAAACTTTTTGCTGGAGGTTTGGGTGGTTTTTTTAAACTCCCGTTATTGAGGAACTGCTTTCTTTCTAAAGATGAGATCCGGCTCAGAGCAGTGCCCTCCTTTAAAATTTGGTGTTACAAGAATCTCCTGTTAAGCCATCCATTGGCTAATTGTTTTTCCCAGCCACACTACACATTTTCTAACAGCTTGTTGCTGTAAAATAATCACATTTCCATAAAATAATCGCATCTACATGAAAAAACTCCTCCATCACCTTTGGGTTTTTTTCAATGTTTCTCCCCTAAAGTTAGAAGATGCTTAATATAGTCCAGGTATACAAAATAAACACTTTCAGCATTTTTGGACTGCTTTCTAAACTGACTAATTTCACCCTGATAAATGCAAATTCAGCAACACTTCTTTTAAGATTACTTTTAAATTTTTTTTCACCCCAAAACTGGTTTGAAGCATGGTATCTAAAATGGATTCAGAATATTAAAAAAAAAAAAAATTTGCATCTGTGCTCAGGAATTTTATATATTTATGTATATTTGTGTATTTCTTATTCTGCATCAACAAAATTCAATTACATTTGCTGGCCAAGGGAGAGATGAGGACTCCTCCAGGTCTCTCCCTCTCTCTTGGTTCCTCAGCAGGACAAAAAGGGGTGATTGAAAAGGACCAACCTGCAGCAGCTCCAGGGCTGGATTCAGAGTCACTGAAACTTTTATTCACCCCTGGACACTTCTAGGTTGTATTTTATGTTTTAACACTAATTTTTACAATTCTTTGTTCATTTAAACCCCAGCAACTTTTAAAAGAAATCTCAAACTCTATGGTTTCTATAGAGTAAAGGATTTTATCCTCGCCTCTTAACCTTTAAGCCACGATCCTGCCAAAAAATATCAAGCATTATCAATTTTCCAAATGAGTGTTTCATTGAGGTTGTTATTCATCACCAGGAAGTTCTCAGGCAATTCTGATCACGGCAAAAAAAAAAAAAAAAAAAAAAAAAAAAAAAAGTACATGTTTTTAAGTAACTTGTACGCGATTTCTTTCCAGCTGATCAGCCCTGATAGCACATCAAATTCAAAGGCTGGTGTCCAGCTATTAAAGGAGAATTTAACAGCAAAAAATGTGAGTGCGCCTTCCACACTTTAAAAACTGCCTGTAATCAAAATCTAATTAGTATTCTATTTTCCTAGTGGGAAAACGGAGGGAAATGCACACAGACAGACATGGTGTTAGATATTAAGCCAAAAGATGTCTCCAGAAACCAGCCATTCATCTCCTGCCTTTTTTTTTTCCCTCTCTCTCTCTCTTCCTTTATCACCAACATCTTGTCTCTTGAAATATAGACATCACTAAATCAAAAACACTTACCTTTTCACATCATTATAGAATTGCTGAGATTAAATAAGAGCTCTGTGCAGCTCCTCAAATCTCAGCTATGTTTTCAAACCACCAGGGAGGGCTAGTTCTTCCTGCTCGCACAATTATCAAATTGTTGCCAATCTGAGCGTTCCCTGTATCAATCTCATTATTATTAAGCAGCTGAAATCACCTATGGATCTCATTACCGTCACTTGGAAAAAGGTCACAGGGCCACAGCTGCAATTTACTTTAAAATTATCATTGAAATAACCTATTTCTAGAGACTCTTTAAGTTGTTTTAGCGAATTTCTCATGGTAAAAAGCAGAATTTAACGACCTTAGAACTTCTCTTGATTTTTTTTTTCTGCCTGTTGTGGGGTTTTTTGTATTTTGTTTGTTTACTTTGGAATAACCGGGACATGATCACCCATCTTTTGTTTTCCTGGTGGAACTCCTGAGGTTGCTTCGTGGCTCACAGGACGGGAGGTCAAATCACTAAAGATGAAGTCCTTTTGAAAAGTTAATTAGTCCCTGAAAATGCATGAGCATTAAGGAAAAAAATAAAAAGGAAAGAAAAGTCAGTTTTAGCAGGACTTTCTCTTAACAACTGCTCAATTTTCATAATTTCATCTTTTAAAAGTGTCTGTCAGTTTTCCAGCTATCAAAATAAGTCTTAAGCAGAAAAAAGGAACATTTTTTCAATGTGAATAAAAAGCATAAAAACTGCCTTCCTCATGTTTTCAGAAAAAAAAGAAAAAAAAAAAAAAACCACGACTGCCAGAACTTGTTTATAAATTACAAGTAAACACAAAAGAGAACAATCCTTGCTGGCCGTCTCCCACTCACTTTTAAGTGGATCACTCTGCAAAATATTCTGCTGTTGGGTTGATATTTTTAGAGGGAAACATTTTTGCTCAGTAATGTGGAAATAAAATAACTGCAATCGCTCCCTTCCTCTGAGAAAATGACACATAACATTTTGCATTTAAAATTCAATTGAGAAAGAAACTGTGGCTTGTTTTTTTTGTTTTTTTGTTTTTTTGGGTTTTTTACCCAAAGCCTTGGAGCTGTGCATTTTATTTTTATTTTTTTTCCTCCTCTGGCCTGTTCAGGCTTTTGCTGCATTTTGGATCTGAACTTAATAGAAGATGCTGCAGAAAGCAGCAGCCACAAGTAGTGACAGAGACTTATCAAACAAATATGCAAGGGGAGGACAGAGGAGTTGAACAAAACAACACCCACAAGTTCAGAATATGATTGCTCTGGATGGATGTAAACTGCCAGAGATTTTCATTCCTGTCTCACATTAATTCCTCTTACTCCTGGAGTGGTATCAAGCAGGAATTCCTTTTAAAACTGCCCATAAGATCACCCATTTTTGGGGCCCTGATCTGCTGTGCAAATCGGTCATACAAACACTAAAATTATTCCCACCAGGGTTTACAATCGTTGCAATTTTTAGCAGCATTTAAGGAGCGTTTTGCACCTCTCCCCTTTTTTAGTAAGAAAGGGAAGGTGCAGATTTTTAAGCAGATGTTGCAATCTCTGCTCTCTTAGCTGAGGTATTACCTCAGTATCTACACTCTCTAATGACTTAACACCTTCTTGCCACAAAATGTGCCTTAAATACCTCTGACCAAAATACAAACTCCACAAATAATTACACAAATTACATGGATTTGCCTGTTTCAGAAATAAATTCGCCTGAAATGTGAAATGTCTCTGTCCAGACACAAACATTTCATTAACAAACCCTTTGTATCTCCCTGTATTTATAACTACTCACACAAACTCCACGCAATAGCTCAGAATTGTGTGTCTTGTGATACAAACAGCCATAAATGCACAACACACGGGCTGAAAATGTATGGATATTAGTATTTGTAACAGAAATCAGCTCTGTCTTCCAAAGGCGTCCTTTGTAGCTCTCTTGCCTTTTAAATTCAGCTATTCTTGAGCACAGTTTGTCTTTGAAATATGTCAGGATAATGCATTATTGAAGTACAGTACTGAGACTGTACATAAAATCAGTCACCTCCGACAAATTTCCATTTTACTTAGGGTTTGGGTTTGTTTTCTGTTTTTTTATTTTTTCTTAATTATTCCTCAGTTCTATCACGTCCCCATCCTCAAGAGCTCTCTGGTTATACCACTAAAATTAACCACATGCTACAGGTTATATCTCCCAGGGACTTGCCATCAAGAGAAACAGAAGGTAAAGCAAAAAAGCAAAGACATAAAATACATTTTCTATCATTCCTGTGAATAATAAATGAACCAGGTTAAAAAATTAAGCATTGGAAAGATGAACTAGATTTGAAAAAAAACTTTGTTAATTGTCCAGATGCATCAGAAGGGTTTATTTCTCAATGTGAGGATTTTGAAAGATGTGGGGAAAGGCAAAACAGGGATTTAAAACCTGTCTTAAAACTTCTGGCATGAATTGGCAACGCTTGGTGCAAGAAAGAGTTAAGTCTAACAAGCAGAAAAAAAAAAAAAGAAATTAACTAAAGTAAGGCCCTTGTGATACAATGACACTTGCTCTATGCTCTTACAGAGAAAAACACGATGATAAAACACCACAAAGAGGAGTGTTATGAATTTTATTAATGACTAGAAGACAGTGTGCAAAACATCAAAGGTCTGTGGAAAAGATTAATGACCCCGTGTGAGACTGTTTAATTACCTCCAGCTAATTAGATTCTTGACCAAATTTTTAATATCTGCATTCCTTCTAAAGCCTAATTGAGATTCCACATTATTTATCAATCTTTCAAAAAGCCCTTAGTGCGCTGCTTTTTTTTTTTTTTTTTTTTAGGTGGTGGGTTTTTGTTTTTTTTTTTTTTTTTACCTTTGCACTTTGACTCCATTTATGGTCAATTATTAAATAAATAGCAAAGTAACCGTTCTCTCCAAAGTGTGTACGTGGAACACTCTCTGCCTGTTTATTTTGACTGCGGGCCTATCGCCGGCATCTCTTATCCACAATGAAGCACTCGGAGAAATAAACTGACCAGCTCCACTGTAAACAGCAGGGATAATATTTTTGTTATCTGTGCTCAGCAACTCCTCGTGTGGTTTCTGTAAATCAGGGTTGCTGTAGAGCAAGGTTTGCTGCTGGGCAGTTAATCCTGACTCTTTCCTTAGGCTGGGCCCAGCACTGAGCGTTATGGCGCGGAGAGGGGAGGTTTGTCCTTGCTGCTGGATTATTTTCCCCTGTTTGTGCAGGAATACACCAATCCTACAAACCATCCCTGTAAAAGGGCTTGTCTTTTATAAGGAGAGTCGTGTCAGAAGGCAAGGTGCAGTTCCAATAAATATTTAATTTGTAAAGCCCTTTGGATTTCTTTCTATCCCCAGTTAGGGGCCGCTGTCTGCGTCGCAGGCGGAGACTGACCTTGGTTTGGGATTTGCCTTGACTTTGCTTTGAGGTTCCCCACAAAACTTTCACCAGTTCATTCTGGAGTGTCAGGAAAGGGAAAAAAAGTCAGGCATTTCAAGCTCTGTCACGGAGAACGTCATTTTGTGTGACTTCAGATAATAAACCACTTCTCAGTTCTGTGAAAGCAGAGATTCTCTGCTCTATTCCTTTGCTTTAGCTATAAACCCAAGTGTCTGACTCAAAACCATTTGCCTCGAAAATATTCTTGCACATTTTATTATGAATTAGAAAAAACAAAGTGTGCACACGCAAAATGATATCTTTATATTGCATGAATAAAGCAAAACACTTTGGGAAAATTTGTTTGCCATTTCATATAGAATTTTTTTCCAAATTATCCACTAGAGTTTAGCTCATAAAATCATACCACATATACAGAAATATAGGGGACAGATTAAAGAAATATATATACTCTTTATTAAATTCTGCATGTTTTCTGCAAGTTGTATAAAACATTGCTGGCTGGCAGAGCTATTAAAATACAGATGATTTTTTCCTCTGATGTACACTCACGTGAGCATCTGTATGTACAGACACTGAAGAATTTTACAATATTTTAATGTATGCAACTCTAATAAATGAAGAGGGAACAGGGTGTGGAGGGAGGGATCACATTTTTCATTATCATGTTTGCAACAAACCCTATCCAATGAGATACGAAAATCCAGGAGTTATCACAAAAACACATCATTTAATAATATTAAGAATTGTTTGTCAAAATGGCAAAGAATGCAAATCAATACAAAAGGATAACGAACCAGGCATGGACGAGACACGTAATAAATTATCTTTAATTTCTTGGGAGTGACGAAATATCTGGTTACACACTAAATCACTCACAGGAATTCTGCAGGAATAAACTTATTTGGGATGCAGTAGTCAAAGTCACTTGATCTCTCTGATGCAATAAAAAGCTTAAAGTGTCTAAAATCTGTGTAGCCAGGTATTTATTGTGTGCTCCAGTTGGTTGAGAATTGCTTCAAACTCATTAGACACTTTATCCTTATAGGTACAGATATTAATAATATAATTTGGTTGGTATCTGCACCATAACTTAGGGTTCTGATTTTAGGTTTGTTACTCGGTAAACAAAAGGATTGGGAAGAAAATAAACTGTTAAACTTTTTGCAGAACTGAAGGCACTTTGGATGTTTTCCCATAGAAAAAGAGCTGAGATTTCCTGTCTCACCCTGCAGACCACCCTTATTTCTTTCACCAGGCTGAGCAGGGTCAGTGTTTCTCTCTCCCAGCCTGCAGCCGCTGTCTGAGGGATTCCCTCGGTGCCTTTTCCATCTGATCCACAGCTCCAGCCCAAAATGTGTGACAGGTGATGGACCCTCCTGTGTTTTGGCAGGACCATGATGGATATTGCTACTGAAGCAACTGATCTGGACAGACAAGATGGTGATGGGACTAATCCAAATGGCAATTCAGGCCCAGCTTAACCAAATGCTGTGTGGATGGGCTTCAAACCACGAATTTGATCTGGTTTTAGAGCCTTCATCAAGCCAGGGAGACCCTCTTTTAGTCCATGGGGGCATCCACTGCACTGCTCCCCACCAGGAATCCTCTGGCCCCAGAGATTTCCCTTCTCCCCCGTGGCACAACACAGGCTGCTTCAGGGAGCATTAGACAAACCACAGCACGCTCAGGAAAACTGAGCAGCTCTGTATGGAATCATGGAATCAGACAATCATTAAGTTTGGGAAAACCCTCTGAGATCATCAAATCCAACTGTTTAACACAGCTCTGCCAAATCCACCACTAACCCATGCCCCCTAAGCTCCATCTGGCCACATTTTTTAGCACTCATATCTCCACTAATTCCATTTATTTCCAGCTCTATGGTTGCTGATGACGGTGCAAGAACAATTTCAAAATGAACAAACAAACAGACAAAACCCCACGCCCACAAATCAAACAACAAGCCAAAATCTCAGTCCAACCTCACCCAGTAGAGGAAACATCTGTGCTGAGGAAGAAAATTCAGGGATTGGTGCAGCATCCAGAAAAGGTAGTGTGAGGCTGAGGGGAGGGCATGAGGCAGCAGGAGCATTCACCTATTTTAGAAGAGAATTTATTAGCCCAGTCTCACCCCTGTGGCCTTTGAGAGAGTCAATAATGAGCTTGTCTCCTCTGTTCTTCCACCTAGGAAACGCAGACAGATACCTCCACTGCTGATCCAAAATCTGCATCTCCCTGGGAGGGACACTCAGCCCAGGATTCTTCTCAGAGATTTTTCTTCATTTTTCAGTAATATTCACTCTCAATATTCACTTTCAAGTCCTTATCTGAGATTCTTCATCCCATCTCACACTGGATATTTAAAGTAACAGAACAATGTAAGCTGAGGAATTATACTGAAAGAACAGAGTAGGACAAATTTTGTTGTCTGGATATTTGTTTTGCTGAATTTTAAATAATCTGTTTTGCCCTAATCTGCTGAATTAGTGTTGCCTTTATGCCAGTATGTTCTCCTATATCTGGAACTCTTGCATAATTTTACATTTTTCTACACCGAGCCTGCCCAAAACCAAGGACACTTCTAACTTAAAGTGCTCCTAAAAATTTGAAGTGCTCTATTAATTTTAAATTGCTCTACATCATGTCTGCTTAGAATCCCAACTGCTTTTTCACGCAAAAAATATTAAACTATAAAACGCACATCTGCAACATAACAGCTACCCAGCTTTTTTTTCCTTTTATTTTATTTTAAACATCAGCTTTCTCCCTTTTTTCCTTCATCTTTGAAAGAAAAAAAAAAAAAAAAAAAAGCAAGCTCTCTCAGAGAAAAATAATAGAACGACTCATCACACGTTTTATTGTGAGCCTCCCTCTATCGAAAACCTTTTAGGATTGTCACAGGACTAAATATATTTTATGTCTACCAATTGGTAGCACATAGTCCAGCCCATTAACCCGCTTGACCTCAATAAATTATGATTTCCTGGCAGGAGCAGCATCCCTGGAAGATTGACACATCCCCAAACGGGCTCCGAGGGTTGACAACACTCCCCAGGACTTTTACAAGACCCTGATCCCAGACTTCTGTCTCAGGCAGCCCTTTCGAAAATGCTCTCAAAGCCTTTGGTGGTTTTTCAGTGCCCTGACTTTCTCCTCAGCGAGGGGAAGGGATGGCACGGTTTCCAGCTGAGCCCATCACGTTATCCGTGGAAGAACAAAGCCCTGGAGCTCCACGGGCACGGCTCCCCCGTGGGGCACCTTCACCAGGCGCCCGCTGCGAGGTCACGGAGATGTCCCCCTGATGTCCCCCTGCCTCCCTGTGCCAACATCAGCCTTCCACGGAGCAATCCTCTCACCTGACCCTCAGAGTCAATCCAGTCCTTGCTGTCCCCCACCACCTCTGCCTTCCCTTTGATGTTTGCAAATGGATGCTGTGGAAAGGAGCTTGTTGAGCGGAAAGACAAAGGAATTCTGTTTGCTGGGGAGTCAGGGCTGGCTCAATGCAAAACTGGACTTTACTCGGGGTAGTGGTGGACGCTGGTGGCCAGGCAGATTTTTAGGGCAGATTTTTAAGCTGAAGGCCTCTCACCTCCTGGACTTGCATGGCAACTCCAGCACTAACAAGTGGATTCACTGTCAGAGTCATTTTCCTTGCTCCACTGTATCTAAAGTACTTTATATTAATCTATCAAAAGGTCACCGCTCCTTTAGCAAGTGACCATAAATACACACAAATACAAAAACCCTGCTCTGAGCATGCCATGGATCAAGCTCCTCCAGATCCACATATATTTGCTACTTTGCCATGGAGATATAAAACCAGCTGAGTGATGGGATGCAGCAATAACCCTTCCCGGCCACGGTGCTTTATCTTGGGAGTAGCCTGGGAGGAGCTGATTATTTACACACAGTCCATCACAGCAAGCTGCTCCTGGGATATTTTCCAAGCAACAGATTCACACAAAGTTTCTTGACTTTGAATTAGAGCTGGATCTCTACATGCCCTCTGTTCTTCAGAGCATCTCTGCTACCAGAGCAGCTGAGCTCCTGCTGGGGACACGGACTTTTGTGGGGAGGGGAAGCTCCTCTCTCGTCCAAGATTACATGGTTCATCCCCAGCTAACCAAGGAGGGACCTGCCTGCCTTGACCAAATTCCAGTTTCCTTTCCAAGATAATCCCAACTGCATCCTCATGGATCTCTGTAGGAGAGCAGGATCAGTTACTGACACAAAAAAGGCTCCCACCTGGAAAAGGGATGTGATTCTTTCTTTAGTAACAACTTTCACCCATTGAAAGAACTTCCTTTTTGGATTATCACAATGTAACTTGTATTACTGAATGCTGATTCCTGTACTACCTGTGAATCCATACAATTCCCAGTGGGGCTGTGGCTCCTGAAGATTTCTTGGATGCTCACTTTTCCTTGAGGAAAAGGTAAAACTTTTCCAGTCCTTAACTAGACACACGAATCTAAGGGTACTTAAATGATTGTTTGCTCTGCTTAAAAGAAAATTTCTGTGGCAAAGGCATTGATGCCTTTGTCTCAAATGAGATTAACAATTAATTATTCACTGGATCAAAACTGCCCATCAAGGTAGAGGCAGCAGTTTCATTTATGCAATATAACATCTCATAAAAAAAAGGAGAGGGACTGGATGAGCTTGAAAATTCCTTCCAACCCAAACCATTCTGGAATTCTGTGATGATCCTATGAAACAGCAATTAGAGCAGAAACACCACAACAAATCAATAGCAACAAAACCAAAGGGTGATCTCAGTTGTCCCTGCTGCCCACAAGGGTGGAGCTCCCTCCTGCAGCCCTGAACTGCCTTTCTGCAGGACAATTCACTGCTCCCACCTGGAAGAGTGACTGAAACATCCTGCGTTGACTTTTAATTATAACTTACACTGAATATTTCTTCTTCTTTACCTCTCAAGGGAGTTATTACTGGGAAATTATATTTTGGGAACATTATGGGAAAGCAGTGGGACCTAGCTATAAAACCTCCAGCACTACTAGAGTTTTTTCCACTCTGAGGCTCTCTATCAGGAAACACTGAAGACACATTTCCCCTTTACCTGACTGCAAGATATTTAGAACAAAGTGGCTACAGCTGCCTTAACAAACCACCCACCTCTATCCCATCCCCTGGGACAGGTTTCTGCCACCTGAATGTTCTCAGAGTCCAAGTTACCTGGACAAGCCTTTGGTTCCATAAAATATTTGCTGGATGCAAAACCTGTGGTTATATTGGGTTTTGTTAAGCAGTTTCCTAATAAAGGGCAATGCATGTTGAGCCCTCACAGTAACTCAGATGTGACACAAATAATACAGCAGATAATTACAGTGCCCTTTCGCTCACCTCAGATTTAAACAAAGGTTAAGCTGCCCTTTAGAAAAGTAAGTATTTTCTGTAGTCAAATAAGTGTAGACACCTCCAGAAACAAGGATATATTGCCAAGCTAAACTGAATGGGAAATGGTTACAATAGAATAATTTCAAAATATAAAGGATGCAGAGCTGCTCAAGCAGAAGCAGCAGCCAGACATCCTGGCATCACAGTCCCTTACCTTACAAAACTCCCAGGCTGGTCTCCACATGTTTTACAAGAACTGTTGCTTGAAATTTCTGTCTGGTCACAGCAGATAGGACAGAGAAATATTAAAAATAAGAAAGTGCATAATCTCCTCACCCCCTGAAGTCTGCTAAACAATTTATATCAAATTTCATACAACAGAACAAAACCAAGGACCTCTAAGTAGTTAAGAAACAGACACTGAGGCTTAAAAAATAAACTTCAGGGGAAATCTCCCATAGTGGCCAGGAAATGGCTCCTAGGTTTTATTTAGTTCTCATAGCCCAAGGTTTAGCTGTGAGGGAGATAAGAGCCAGGTGTGTTTTACACATCTAATTTGTTTAGTCTGAAGCTTATTCAAACAGCACTTTTCATCTCCAAGTTTGCACCCAACTTCTAAAATCTCAGGATGGGTGTCAGATTCAGTCAGGGACCCCAAATGAGAGGGGATCACTTTTGTGGGGGAGAAATTGAAATTCCATTGTCAATTATTTCTGGTGTGCCTGGTTTGGGGGGCTAGAGGGTGGTCAGGCACCCTTCTGGTGGCTGTGCTGAGATGCAATCCTAGACTCACTAAGGATGGAAAAGACCTTCAGGACCATCAAGGCCAACCTTTGGCTGATCATCACCACTTGTACTAAACCAAAAATTCCCCATCTACTCATGTTTTGGACATTTTCAGGGATGGTGGCTCCATCAGATGAAACAAGAAGTCAGTCCTGTGCAATGAATCCTCCCACACTAAAGGCAAAACCACCCTGAAGGTCACTTCCAGGGATTTAGGCCCAAAGTAACCTCTCCCTGCTGAACAGCCCAGTGAAAAGCTGATAAATGCCCAAGTAAATCTGATTTTCTACTTTGAGATGAGCAAGCTATGAGTCCCCTTTTGGATGGGGGAGGCAGCTGAGAGTGAGTGGGAAGCTGGGGGCTGCAGAAACATCTTCTGGGAGGAGATTGATTCTGCAGGGAAGCACAGGATGAGGCTCTGTGGCTGCAGATTGGCAGAGCCTCTGTACAGCAAAGATGTGAAAAACTTTGGTTCCTAATATTTTGACCTTCAACCACCTCTGCCAATAAGGGAATTACAAGATGTTTGGTCAAGAATCACTTTATACATAAAAATCAGGGGGTTAATTATTGGCAGTAACATCCACAATGCTCCAGGACATGGCAAACCAGTGGAAAAGAGGTAAAATATCCATTACGACCATTGCAGTGTTGACTAATCTCCTGACTTCCAGGCTCTGCTTGAGTCTTCCAAGCCTATTGGTGCAAGCCACATCCAACTTCGACTGTACTTGCATTTTGACAAGTATTAATGGAGCCCTTCTCTGTTTGATCCACTAAAAAAAAAAAAAAAATCAATGAATTTACACCCTGTTACTTATTCATGAACAAGTTGTGCCCCTGAATTTTAACATGCTATGCCTTAAACCATCAGCTGTATATCTGCTTTATGTGATGCTCCTACATAAGCTGGCAGTCCATCAATTTATTGTCCATACATTTCTTTGAAAGCTATATTATAATTAGAGCTTAGGTTAATACTATTCCGTAACCATAAAGCAGACGTAAAATAATTATAACTCATTTAGTGAAATTAGAAAAAGAGCAATTATTAGGCTCCCATTGTGAGGCTTTGCTGTGAGGGACAGATAATCTATCTGCAAGATGTACTTCAAGAACACCATTTTGAAAGAAATAAAGTAGATAAATTACTGTTTTGTTTGGGTTTAAGAAAACCTAGGCCCATAAATACAAGTTCAACAAACATAAAGGATGTGTGCAAGGGAAGTGAAAGTTTTACTGCAAGAAGAGAGATTGAAGTATTTAGATGAAGCTTTCCTGAAAAGGCCTCTCAGGATGTTGGGAAGTTTGATCTGTTGAGATTTGGAAGGCATTAAATACCACAGGGATGTGGACAAAGGCCTATAAACTTCCAGCTAAACACGAGGATGTGCAGGGCTGGAGCAGGAGGGAGTGGGATCCACCATGCTGACGTGAGCCTCAGCACACTGGGAGTGCAGCATTCCACAGAAATCCCGGAATGGGTTGGGTTGGAAAGGAACTAAAGACCCATCTCATTCCAACTGTGGGCAGGGACACCTTCCACTAGACCAGGCTTCTCCAAGCCCTGTCCAGCCTGGCTTTAGACAGTTCATGGGATTTCTGACAACTTTAATTAGGATTTATACATCAGGATTCCTCAGTCTCCAAGCTCCTGGTATGCTGAGATACCCGTTTAACGGGAAGAAATCACTTTTTGCTGGGAACACACCTTCCAGGCTAAAATAGATCTCAGGACTGTATTGTGCCAGCAATTTTCCCACTTTTACCTTCTCTGATAGGAGACTAAGATGGTGAAATTCCTAATGGTTCAGCCACTAAAGTTATACCTTTTCCTGACGGACTCTTGTCCAGCTGCTGCTCACACAGAGGGAAAATCCCCAATATTGTCATTTCCAAGCCTTAAAGGGCAGAACCTGCAGATAAGAGAGGTTTTTCCCCTCCCAATGCAGGATCTTTGCATGTCTGAATTGTGACTTAGATCTTTGGTCCTACGGGGTTTTCTTTTCTGTGCACTGCTAGCAATAGGAAATTACATATTAAACTGGAAGAGAATAAGTTTAGACTGGATATTGGGGAGAAATTCTTCTCTGTGAGGGTGGGGAGGCACTGGCAGAAGTTTATCAGTGAAGCTGTGGCTGCCCCTGGATCCCTGGAAATGTCCAAGGCCAGGCTGGAAAAAGCTTGGAGCAACCAAAGCAGGGGTTGGAACTGGATGAGTTTCAATTTCTCTCCCAACCAAATCATTCCAGGACTCTGCTATTGATCTATCTATTTCATTTGTAAAGAAGTTTCACTTTGTCCACCTCAGAAATGCTCTATAAAAGCCAAAATCTCCTTCAAGGGTTCCCATGGGAAGAAGAGAAGGATCTGAATAAAAATCCTGCTGGTGGAACTCAGAGCCCAACCCAAAAAAACAGGATGAGACCCAATCACAGGGAAATCAGTGGGTTCATGAAAATGTATAAAACACATTGTGGTGGCAGAGCTAAACACAACAGAACACAGAGAGGCTCCTGCTAACTGCTAACATTAAAAACCACAATGAATTAAACACCAAATGGCTTTAAAGTGCTTGTAATTTATTCAAAGCAACTCTACACTGATATTTCTCATTTCTTTTGGGGTCAGCACATTTATGATTCATATTTTCTGTCTTATCTCTCTACGGTTTGAGAGAGACAGAAGGAAGCCTCTACTATCAGGCTGATTTCAAAAGCTGGAGGTAAAAACATCAAATGTCACACAATATGGCAAAAAATATATCAAACTCTGTGAAATTCTTTGTTTCTTCAGCATAATTTCCCTGGAATGTTTTTGAACTCTCAAAGAATCCTATCAGTTCCTCCCTGCTTAATTCATAGCAACGTGAAAAATCAATCAGCTATCAAGCTATTTTGTATAACAGGGAAAAAAAAAAAAAAGAGGGAAAAGCACATACAAAACACTGGTTTTTTTTAAAAAATCCACGTCTTATTCCATGATTTCTATGTCCAAGTAAAACCTTGTTGATTGGTTTGTGTTGTAACACAATTTCTCGTTAAATGAACCCTTGCAAAAAAAAAAAAATTGTGGTGAGGGAAATTCGACACTCCCAGCATTTGTAAAAGTTGTGCTGGGCTTCCTGTTTAAATAGTGGGAATGTGCTGTAGGAATGCAGGAACGACCCCACTTCATCAGTAATTTCACTTTCCAAGTGACTGGAAAATTCTCCAATGCTTCCTGTTCAGCAGCACAAAAGACAAGTTCAGAGACCTGGTGCCTCTGACAGTTGTGAAAGACAGGGAAAAAAAAGAAATGAATGACGTTCTCCAGAGGATATTTTTCTGTCACTTAAGCAGTTTACATATTTCTCTATTTTTACTGTATTTTTCTTCTTCTGATCACCAGGGATCTTATGTGAGTTTAGGGTCATTAGGGCTCTGTCTAGTGCCAGACAGATTCTGCTGCAGTCAGATTTTTATGATGACAGCATGAAATTTTTGGAATGCACTGGTGAGTTGGGAGACTATTGTTAGACTGTCATTAAAAAGGAGGAAAAATAAATATATTTTCAGCTTTCTTGTACTACCAGCAAGCCTTTGGCTTTAAATTTTGCAAAATACAGACAATTTCTTGGAGGAGATGAAAAAAGTAGCAAGTAAGTTTAATAACTAGGATTCAAAAAAAAATTGAACTGATTATTTCTATCGAGAGTGAGAGAATATATATATATATTCAGGGTTAAGATACAGAGAACAAGAGTTTGGAAAACACAAAATATATTTTTAAAAAAAGCCAATGAAGGTTTTGACACTTTTATTTAATTATTTCTTTCCTTCTGTCTCCTTCCCCTTTTCTTTTCAGTGTTTCAATCTGTTCTCCCTGTCCTTGGGGGATCACTGCTTGAACCTGCATTTGTGAATTATAAGCTCTCTGTACTGTACATAGCAGTTGTTAAGGATCAACTGATTAACCATTTTATACAAGATTTAGAGGACTCATTCCAATTTTTACAACTCCATGTGGTTTTTAAATATTGTAATGTTTTCAACCAATATGTTTTCCGTCTCCCAGCTGTAAAACAATACCTATTGGCTTGGGGGGAGGGAATTTATTTTTTGTACAATTTTGGGTATAATATTATTTTTTTGCACGCTGCTAACAGCATCTTCTGGGAAAGAGTAAAAAAAAAAAAGCTTCAAGATGAAATATTGCTCTGCTCACTCTTTGCTCATTCACTTGGGCCACAGAAATATTGTGGTCCAAACATTTGTTATCACATTGAAACTACTTAGGAAAGGACAGATAACAGGATTTACAAATTCACCTGTTTCGTTTGCTTAGCAAACCCTTTAAATTCTTTCATATATTTAATATCCCCTGTATTTTTAAACTGAGAAATAGAGGGCTCACACAGAACGTGTCAGACTCAAAAGATTTGTCTGCGTGGGCACTTAAAACTGTTTTATCGAACTGTGGGTTTGTATCAAGACTCTAAGGACAAGTCTTGGCTGGAATTTGTGCCCCTCTGCAGCTTTTCTCAGTATTTTCACTTGGGGTTTTCTCTTTATCAAAAAGTTGCAAAAATAAAAGGTACAAACTGACCTAAAGGACTGGTGAGTAAATTTAACACCGATGTGTTACCTCGAGGTGATGCTCTGGGCACCTCAGCCTTTGTTTTCCAATGGCCCTAAAAGAAAATTCCTTCCTTCAGGAAGTTTTCTTGAGCATCTGAATTTCTAAGGGTTGGCTTTTAGCTAAAAATTTTAGATCTTTACTCTTTCTGCTGATGTCAGAGTAAACATTAAAGGCTTTATCCCATCGTGCTCCTATCATGGCTTCAGCTGCACGAAGAATTTACAGAATTGCCTGTGTATCACCACCACCATCACAGTAATATTGTGATCATATTATCACAACATAGCAGCTAATACAATAAGAACATAATGATGGTAATTACAATTTTAGCTAATGTTATTTAGTGTAATACAACAACGCTCTAACAAGTATAATAACAAAAAAAAAAAATACTTAAGGTCCTGAGCAGTAACAAACATGCTGCTTGGGCTAATGTACAGTGTACACTTAACTGTTGATTTCACAATAAAATCTAAATACTATCAAAGAGCACCAATTTTCTTCACGGGAACTAACCAGGCAGGACAAATTTAAATTGGTTGATCCTGAGGTCTTTGTGAGTTGAGTTAAATCCATATTTACCACAGAGCAGGGACGTGGGCACACATTCAGAGATATCAGTGCCCAGTTAACCCACGCTGGAGCTCTGAGTTAGGAGGGAATTTCTACATGGCCTGATAGACCCTTCTCAATTAACACTGGAGCATCCTCTTTTCACCATAAACACAAATAAAATCAAGGCATGGTCCAAGACTTGGTCACTAATTAAGACACCGTCAAAGGAGTGCTCAGATCTGGGATTCTGTGATCCCACCCCTCTGGATATTGCCTGGAGTTAGGAGCCACCAGCTGAATTCACCTCCTTCCCTGCTCCTCAGGAGAGAATCCCCTAAGGAACATTCCAGAACTGGGGAAATCCAGTCAGGATGCAGGACAGCCACGTTCAGACCCAAACCTGAACTCCTGCAATTTGTAGTGTAACTCACTCTGCCTCACGTGCTCCAGCTGGTACCTGGACACTCTTCCAGAATAAACTCCTTTAAAACTTGTATTAAGTCATAATTTAAGCCCTGACTAAAAACTTTTTAAAAAATATCCCATGAACACTACAGAGCATTTCCTAGGAAGACAATAGGAATTTTACAATCAGTAAGGGAAGAGCTTGGACCTGAAATGTGCTGGTACTTCAACTTTCAAGCCACTCACTTTGAGATTTTCCTTTTCCCTCTGTATTAAATAATGACATTTGCTTCCTAATATATTTCTCCAAGGAGAGCTGGGAGGTTTCCTGCAGGTACTAATCCAGTGGGCAGCACAGAAGAAAAGAGAATATTGAATCATGCATAGCTGAAAATAAAATGGGCAGGAGTATCTAAATATAATAGCTTACTAATAACTGTGAATCTTATAGGATCTGTGTCAAACCTTCCATGCCAGGACCTCTTCATTCTTCCTGTGATACTCTGCAACTTCTTATTCCCACAGTACTTCTCCCAGCTCTCACCATCTTAAATACAGAAGCACAAATTGCACTGTCAATGCATTTTTAATTCTTTAGTTGAAAATGTAATGATATTTTTCAAAGAAAAACACCAAAATCTGCTTGCCTGTGGAAAAAAAAAATTCATATGAAATTTTCTTTTTGCAACAAATTTCTTTTTCCTCTAATATCCCAAAGGGTTTATGGCACACCAGTTTTGACCGATGTGCTGTTCCTAACATTGTTACAGTGACAGGAATTCCACAATATTTTAATTATTTGACTGCTGCAGGTTTAAAAAAAAAAAAAAAGAACACAAGACTCTTAACTGAAAGAACATGAAAACTTCAATACCAATTTTATTCCCAATTTTCCTAAATTTTACATGGAAGTCTTGGACCAATCCATACCCTGCCTTACCTTTTATCTGTTTCACATGGATCCCATCTCTTTTTTATTGGACTCTTGGTGCCCAGTGATGTTTTATGCATAATGATGCTCAAGTTTAATTGAGCTGTAAGCTTCGGTTTAATTATGAGCCTTCGTGATACCTTCAGCACTTTTTCTTCTCTGATTACTGTAACTGGTTCTCTCCTACCCCTTTAAAATCCTTAATCTATTAAACCACTTGTAGACAAGTCATTTTTAGGAGAAAGTCTCATTACTCTGTTGCAATTATCTTAATGCATTCTCGGTATTTAGAGGGAAAAAAAATAAAAACCTGAGTGAAATGCACTTTGTGGACTATTCCAAACATTCCCATTTAATGATCTGAGTCACACACACACGTCTCCTGTGCTAAAAATGAATTTATGTGGAGAAAGTGACACCTCAAACTCTTCATCTCTTTGGTTAAATTTCTGATCATTAACATTTCCCACCAACTTTAGAGATTTGACCATCCGACTTAGAAGGTAATTCTGCTTCTTTCGGTGCATGAAGTTCTTTTTTTCAGTTTCAGAGCCAAAAAGAGTTAAAATTGAAAAAAGAATTTAATATAAAAAAAAATTAATATTAAAAAAAAAAAAGTTCCATGGACCTTTTGCCAAAAATTTCATTGGTTTTCATGGAGTTAAAATGAAGGGAATTAAAAATGATCCATATTTGAACAAGATAATGTTTACACTCATATTTACAGCTTTTAGAAAACAAGATTATCTCAAAAATAATGATATTTGATCCAGTCAGTTCTTTCAAGTATAAATTCTTTAGGTATTTTCTATATTTATAATTTCATATGTTGCATATAGAACCCCTTTCTACTCACTATAATAATTAGTACTGATATAAAATATGTTTCCTCAGTTTTGAGCAGGATCCTGGGTAGTTGTTTTTCTATCACACACTGTGAAGTGCTAATTTGTAAGAAGGGTTTATACTTTTTAAGGCAATATTTAGTCAATTTTGATTTATCTATAAAAATGAGCATTCTTACAAAAAAAAAATAAAGTAATAAAAAGGAAAGAAAAAAGGAAAGAAAATTAAAATAAATAGAAAGCATTATGACCAAAGTCCTTTTAGATCCAAATGTGATGCACTGTTCCTGACCCTGAGATTCCTGCTCAGCTGAAATACTTTAAAATGCTTCCTGAGAGTTTGAAAATTACTCTCAAAATTAGCCACCACATATTATTCAAAAGCCCAAAGAATAGATGTGTGACCTTGAAATTTTTTGTAATTATTTTATATCTCCTCTTAAAAATTTAGTTCATTTTATAGCTACAAATTAAACTATATATTGACTACAAATACAAATGTATTAACTATATAACTTATAATTAAAACCTAGAACAGAAAATAATTCACACTAAAAAACAAAACACACCAGCCTAACAAAAGTGTGTGAGAGAGGAGGGAGCTGTACATTGTTTCTGTTCAGCTAGAGCTGAAAACCAAATAAAATCTAAGCTCTCCGTATTTCAATGCCTTGATATTGTTTGTGTTCATAATGTTCTGTCATTTACATTGGCATATGCATTGTGAGCGTGAAAAAATAAAAATAAATTAATTTTAGAAATTAGGAGGGTAAGGTTCGGCATTAATGCTGAACTGTCTCTCTCCAGTTTCAATTTCCTCACTTCTTGTACAAACACAGCTTTAATGTTACACAAGTTGCACGCCTGGAATTGGACTTTATTTATGATATTCCTCCCCTCTGCAGGATTTGTCACTTGTTCCCTAATTTACAGACTTGTTTTCTGCAACAGGGATATTGATGATTTGGGGTTTTTTTTTTCCTCATTTCTTCACTCGATGACCACATAATTATCTGCCTGATTGGTTAAATTCCTGAATTTGGGATCAAATAAATTCCTTGTCTATAAATGAGCATATGAAGTACAAGGAACACATCAATTCCAAATCGGTGATTTGTCGTCTTTCATTACAGGCTGCTCTCTCCAAAGGCATCACGTTACATTTTGCACTTCACCAAGTGCAAGACTGAGCTGGCAGTTCTGGAGACTGCTGAAACATCCTGGTCTCCCTCAAATCCTGCAGGATCTGCTGAAACAATCCTCGTGGAGGACAACTGTGCCTGCCTAAGGAAATGCAGAACACAGAGTTTACAGCGGATCAGCAAGTCCTGATTACGGCTTGTTCTTCATTGTAAAAAAGGGCTGAGAGATTTCCTTGTCTCTTTCTGCTTCTGTTTTCTTTTTAAATTTCCCCCCTTTTTTCTTCCTTTTTCATTTTTCTCCATTTTCTTTGTCACTGAACCTTTCTGTGCCTTCAACGCTGTCATTCAAATTGCTGGCCAAATGTCTCCAGAGAGTGTTCACGTGTTCAGAAGAAACATATTTTAAATCTACAAAACTCCTCTTAACCAGTGATCTCATAATTCACAGTATTTGATAGACAAACAACACTCAGGATCCTGCTCAAAACTGTGAGGAAACATTTTATATCAGTATTAATTATTATAGTGAGTAGGAAGGGGCTCTATATGCAACATCTAGAATTATGAGCCTAGAAAGTTTAGAAAGAATTTATCTTTGAAAGAACTGACTGGAACAAGTACCATTATTTAGAGATAATCTGGTTTTATAAAAGCTGTAAATATGAGTACAAACATGCTCTTGTTCAAATATGGATCGTTTTAATTCCCTTCATTTTAACTCCATGAAAACTAATCAGATTTATTAGCAAAACTGATCTATTGAAAGGTTCATGGTTGGTGTTTTTGAAAATACACATAATATTTCTTTATATAATAATATATATTTTAATATATATATATAATATTTATTTTACATAATATAGATTTTAATACATATTTTTATATTATATAGCCTATATTATATATGGGATATATCTACATAGGATATCCTATAGTATATATATTTACTAGTATAAATATTATAAATAGCATAAATATATTTTATAGTATATATCCTATAGTATATATATACACATATATAATAGATATAATAATTATACATTGTATATTTTAAATATAAAAATATATAGCTTCATTATATATGAAAATATATAAATTTGATTTTTAAATAAATAAAAACATTTACATGTGTCTTTTATATATATATATGTCTTATATACATATAAGAAACATGCAAATTTTTTTTTCCAATTTTTACCTTTTTTTTTTTTTTTTTTTTTTTTTTTTTTTTTTTTTTTTTTTTTTGTGTGTGTGTGTGGCTCTGAAACTGAAAGAAAGAATTTTATGCACTGAAAGAAGCAGGATTGCCCACTAAGTCTGATGGTCACATCTCTAAAATTGTCGGGAAATTTTAATGATCAGAAATTACTCTCTCCTTAACCAAAGAGTTGAGGACTCGGAGTGTGCCTTTCTCCACACAAATTAATTTTTAGCACGGGAGACATTCAGTGTGACTCAGATCATTAAACGAGAGAGAGAGAAATAATTTCCCGTTCACCAAACAAATACTTCCCATTTTTTCTCCATCCCTTCAAAGCAGGCTTTCCATAACACATCTATAGTGTTGGTGTTGTAACATGATTTTTTTCAGGCAGGAGTTTCCTTCCAGGTCCATAACACAGACCACTAAATCTTGTGGTGGCGATGCCCAGACCACGAGGAGAGCGAACAATGCCGGGCTGACAATCCTCAAAAAAGCAGGAGCACTTTCCTGCCAAAAAACCACTCGCAGCTGCCTCCTCATTTCCTGGGGAAGTCAAGGTGTTCCCCTGGACCCACTTTCCAGCTCTGTGATTATGCGAGCGCCGCGGTGTTGCTGTGTAATATATGCAGATCAATTCAGCCTCGTTAGCATCGCCCCGGCCTCATTCCTGCAGTCTGGTGCCAGCCTCATCTGCAAGGGTGGGCAGCTCTGGGCAGCTGGATGTGCCAGCAGCCACAGCTGCTCTCCCTCTGCTCCTTCCTACCCTAGCAGGGCACTCCTTCTCCAGGGCTGGTGCTGCTCTCCATGCCTTCCCAAATTCCAGCCCCGTTGGGATATGGCAACTTCAGTTTTCCCACTATGGACTCCACACTGCTTCCCAAAGCTTTTGCCTCTCTGCTATCACACCATTCCTCATAAATAAGCTTGTCTCCACATGAATTTCCTGCTTTTTCTCTTTGCCCATACTCCAAAGTGTATGGGAACACCAGATTCCCAGGAATAGACAACAGAGTCTGCACTCCACAACCATGCCGAGTTTTGGTGCTTGGAGCACCAGCTCAGACACACAAATAGCTGCAGTCTGAATATTGCAACTTCCAGCTCTCTCCCTCTGCTCCTTCCCACTTAGCAGGGCACTCCTTCTCCAGGGCTGGTGCTGCTCTCCATGCCTTCCCAAATTCCAGAACCACTTGGACATGATGGCATCATCTTCCCTGCTACTCCCTCCTTGCTCCTTCCCAAAGTGTTTGCCTTGCTGCTATCACACCATTCCTCACTAATAAGCTTCCCTCCCACCTGAATTTCCACTTTATCTCTTTGCCCATATTCCAAAGTGTATGGGCACACCAGATTCCCTGGAGTAGCCAATGGAATCTGCACTCAACAACCATCCTGGTGTTTTGGTACTTGGAGCACCAGCTCAGATACACAAAGAGCTGCAGTCTGAATACTGCAGCTTCAAGGATGTAAAAAAGCAGCATTCGAGCACTGAGATTATATCAGAGCTCAAATTAAACACTTTCATGCTGCCAAAACCTTCTCTTAGCTTTTTCTCTGACCCAGGTCTTACCTTGATGAACAGGGAGTTCACATCCATCATAATTCCATCTTCAGAAGAATCAGGCAGGAAAATGTGTCCTCTTCTGTCTCTCTATTTACTGTTTGCGGGTCACAAACCTGGGAAAGGTTTAGAAAGATACTTGTGTAATTTTCTGGAGATGTTTTTTTCTTTTTCTCTCAGGAATTGACTTAATAAACTAAATCCTTTCTTAATTATCTCCTGCAAAGGTTAAACTGTGGCAAAATTGAAAGTTCAGGCACTATTAGAAAAATTGTATAAATTGCTGTGAACATTGGTAAATAGAAATGCACTCAAATCCAGAGCAGAAATACAACACAGTTTTCTAATAATTAACCACAGGAACAATTCATACACATCACCTTCTCTTCAGGGCTTTAAATTAAATTTAACACTATTTTTCTAAGAGGTTATGCTTTAGTTCAGCAGGAGGTGATGCATGATGCAGAAAAGGGTGAAACCTACAACTTGGTGCTGCAGAAAACTGACCCGGAGTTTTGCAAAGCTTAATTGTGCTATTACAAATATATCCTCTGTATATGAAAATATATTACTCTTCCAAGCTTTATTGAACTTCACACCGTCAGCATGAGGGGTGGTTGGTACACCTGGAATGTGATATTCTTATATCTCAGGTAATATTTTGCCTAAAAATATTTGGTTTGACTCAGAAATTTAATCTGAATAGTGATTTCAACTAGCAGTAGGTCATAATTGTGATGGAATATGAGTCATTTATCTCAAACCTAAAAAAGAAGGTTTAGGTCCTTTCTACAAGGAAAAAAAATTAATAACTGGATCATTGCATCTTTAGCTGGCTGAAAATAGAGCCAGCATTTACCAGAAATTGTTTTTCTACTGGACAATGATTGAATCTGGTGATAAACCATCACAGAGAAAAAGAGAATTCAACCTGTGAATATTTCAGCTGAACTTGATCATTACATTTTCTTCCCAGCTGCAAGTGTTTTACACACCCACAAATTTGGGGTTGATTGCAACCACGTTTCTCTACCAGCTACAGAAAACCCTCAGTGCAATTCATCCTCACTCTGTCCCAGAGTAAGTTCTCTGTTTTTCATGCCTTGTGCGAAGCACAGACTTTTCAATTTGAAAGGTGCAAATTTTGCTTCAGAACTAAGTACAATCCAAAAAAATATTTCTCTGTTTCACTATCAAAACTGTGAAAACTGGTAATTAGGCAAAATCCAAACCATTTGTATATTTTAGGGTCAGTAGGGACTATCGCCACAACCTTTCCAACACAAAAAAAAAAAAAAAAAAAAAAAGCATTTTATTCGAGACTAAATTCTCCTGAGCAATATACACTTCATAATTTCCCAGGAAAATGTTTACTTAAAAACTCACAGGGAAAATATATTTCATGGGGAAAAGGCTGCTGAATTTAAGTAGCATGGCAAAATACGATGTTTTGACTGGCATTCTGCAGTTATTTTTTCATAACTTTTAATAATGTGTTTCACTTCTGGTTTATTCAATAAACAGCTCAATCACTTGATACTGAAATCACTCTCAAAATTTATTTCCTTCTATCAGGCATATGAACCAGTTTGTTATTTATAGGATGAATGTTATTATTGTAGGTTTTTCCATGGGTGTTGACTGCCCACTACTGACTGATTGCCTGACCTTGGGAAAAAACAGGATTACTGCCACTTACTTCAGGAGAGTTTTACCAAGAATTTAATAGACTTTATGGAATAAAAGTGAGAAAACAAATCTAAATTAGTGGATTTCACTTGAATGCACTAGAGAACTCATTCCAGCCTTCTTGATGGGGCTTGGAGGGTGGGGGTAGGTTTGCTTTGGTGTTTTTTAGGAGGGGTCAGAAGTATTTAAAAGACGTTAAATTTGAATATTTCTCTCTGCCCATATCTCTGAATGCCCTCTGACAAAAGATCTCTGGAGGTCAGTGTCTGACCTGCAGCCCAGGATCTTTCAGCATTCCCAAATTCCCTCGGTTCAAGCCATTGACAGGAATTTCTCCTGCTGCCTCAGTGCCCAGGAGATGCTGGTCAAGATCTCCTCAGTGTAAATCTTTCACCTCATCAGGAAAAATTCCCTTTTAGAGATCCTTCACTGGAGGATGTGCCCAGCTGTTATCAGGAGCTTTCCCTGGAAGAGTTCACATCACATAAACCCTCATTTCAGCTCCAGCAGCCAAAGGCAAAAAAAGGCAGAAGTTTGGTTTGTTTTTATCCAGGGAAAATCAGGACATGTCTCTGACATTGGGATATATTTGCCTGACATTCCAGAGAATTTCAGAAACTGTCTTGTTTCCACTTGGAGTAAAAGCTTTGTCTTTGTATAACTACTCTTGGATTGGAGGGTAATCCAGATGCCTAATTTTATTTTTAGGACCTGTAAAGTCACACATGTCATAAGCTATAATCATTCTGAGTGTACTTACAGTAAATTCATGCCAAAGAATGGATGCAATAAGGCAAACTGATCCCACAGAACCCAGGGAAAGAAGAAAGAAATTACAAGAAAATTAAGGAACAATGCTGTTAGAGAGAGAAAAATAAATTACAAAAGCCTTGTAGAATTATATTATCTTTCCTTCTGGAAATCTCTCTGCTCGTGTCTAATATTCTTCATAATAGTTTTGTATTGGTAGATCTCAATCATTTGTTAACATCCTGGTGCAATCTAACCCTTTTTTCCCCTCTGTTGTTCTGTGTTGAGAAATTCCAGTTCCTAGGAAATTTCTTCTACCAACAGCTAAATTTCAGTAGTGTAAAATTTAATTTTATATAAACTGATTTGGTATGGTCTACTTATTCCTGTAGATCTCAAATTTGAACTGGTGGTGTTTTCAAATTTTGTGTGTAAACAGAAAATTTGTTGTTGTTTTTGTTTTGGAAAGATCAATCATGAAAATATTACATAAAGCAGTTTTAAGTCTGATTTTTGATTATCTCCTTGAATTTTTTTCCAGCCTGTCTGTCCTCCTTTTAATGCACTCCAGCTTATATTTGCTACAGCTGCTCCTATAGATATAGCATAATTCTCCCAATCTTTCTATCAGCTTCTAAATGGTAGCATCTGAAATTATTCATCTAAATGGTTCAAGTTGTAAATATTAGATTTGACCTTAGAGGTTTCAGTTCCTGAAAAACACATCTGCTGGACCACAAAGTCCAGACTATAGGTTGTAAATAAACAAAAGAGATACAAGCAAATGTATAGATTCTTACCAAATTAATGCCCGAATAAATGTAATCAGAGTTTTTTAAGGGGTAATAAAATTTCCAGAGGAAAAGGTGGAAATTTCTTTGGGCCAAGCTCCAAAAGGTACAGAACCACAGTGAACTTTGTATTAGAAACACTTCAGGTGTCCATTGTACAACTCTGGTGCAGTTTGTATTAAGGAAATCTAAAAACACTCCTGATCTCCAAAGCTGAGCTCCATTTTAATCCCACCCATGGATAGACACTGTTGGAATGTGCTATCAAAAATTCTTAAAATCACTGCAGTTCATCACTAGATTCTGTGCCCCCAGTTTGGTCTGGAATTCTAGAAATATACAGAAATCTACCACATGCAAGGATTTTTTTTTATTTTCGTTTGAATTCTGTTCTATAGATCATTGTTATAGAGGCAGACTGCAACTAATGATGTTGCAACTGCAGAGGGAGTATTCCAGATAAAGATCCAGAATATTTCCCTTTTTCACTGGGAAAAGGACAAAGTCTCTTTCTGTTACTGCCACTGGAGCTGCAGGTGTTTACAACACATTAACTCATAAAATAAACTTTTGGTATTAGAAACAGGTAAATTTTTTTACAAAATAATAAAAAGAATTTGACCTTTTCTGTTTTGGGAAAACGACAGTTTCTGACACTGGCAGAAACCTTCCAATCTTCTCTCATGCAAACAGCAAAAGCATCCTGGAAAAAAAAAGTTATTCCCATTTGGGCAAGTTTGTCTTGTTAGTTCCAACTGCAGAGAGGAGCACGATGCCTAATCTTTGGCTGTGCATGAGCATCATAAACTGCCTGAGGGACTGGCAGGAAGGGGCAGAAAAAACAACAGCCACAGCCATTTTCACATCAGAACACAGCTGTAAGGAGAGATAATAATGACACCCTCCTTATGCATAACATCCCTGCGTCTGGAGCACTTGGGAAAGATTTTATTCCTCTCTGGAGAGTGGCTGCCCACAAATCAAGCTGCAGATTACGTTGAGAAGGGGTTGTCTGCTCTTCCAAATTGGAAATCTCCCTCTTGCAGGTGAACGATGTGGAAAAAGGGAGCACAGAGCAATAGGAAATCAAGATTTGGGGGCACCAAGTGTGAGGGATGTAAAGGGAGCTTTTCTCTGCTGTTCTGTTCTCTCTGATTTCACTCTAATGACTGAGCAGTGAATTGGCTGAATCCCGCTCTGGAAGCACATCCTCATAGCTCTGACACAGGACACATCCAGAATCCCAAACCCAACAGGCCCATGTTTGGCTCTTTGCCTTGGAGAGAGTCAAAACTCTTTATCAATAACATAGAGCTGTTTGATTCCTTGCTAAAATTAAATTTTCATTACAAGCACACCCAGTCTGTCAATGCTAGCAGTTGGTTTTTTGAATCTAAACCAAGAAATTTCAAGATAAAACCATAAAATTCTTGTGTCTATCACCCAGGCAACTCCTGTGGACCTCAGCAGAAAGTGCTGAATCCACACCCAGAACACTTCACTTCAGGAAACACTTTTGGAATTTGGAGCCAGAAAAGCCAGAAATCACATTTATCCTGGATGGATCCACTCCAGTGGTCCACCAAGTCCAGCACCTCCAGTCCCACCACATTGCACCACTTTTCCATAGCCCAGGGCAGGAGAAAGGGAGTTCACATCCACTCAGGGATGGTGTCAGATCTCTGGAAATACAAGTTTACCCAAAAGCTTCCTGCAGGCGAAGTGTCCTTGTTGAACAGCACTTACAAGAAATACTGAGGCCCTCATAAAATTGCACTTTCTAAGCAGGATGGAACCTCCTTAAGTCACTAATTGCACACCTTGGATAATTGATGCCATTTCAATTCTGCCAGTAGATATCCTTGTGACTTTTATTTGGTTTTTTTTTCCAACAACTGCAATGTTCTCCATTAGTCATTTGCGTGCATTTGGCATGCAAACCAAGATGACTCCATGAAACAAAATAAAAAACATTTATGCCCATGCACAGAACTCGCTGAATTTCCTCAGCTCATTATTTAATTCTAGGTTGTGTTTCCTCTCATGCAACTGTTGTTGGTTTTCAGAGCAAAGCTGGTGCTGCACTTTGCAGTGAGTAAACACAAGCCTGTCTGCTGGCTCAAAACGCTGGAGATTTATTAATAAATAAATAAATAAATTTAAAACCCCACCAAGTTTAACTTCATTTTTTTTAATAAAACCCAGTTCCTTCTGATCTTCATATGATAATAAACTTTCCTAATATTTTCCATTGAAGATTAATACACTTCTCTAGAAAGTTATATCTAATTTATGTGACTTTAAGGGTCATGCTTTAATAACAATGATGAAACACGATTATTACTTCCTAATGCTGAAATTACAGTTTTTACATTGTAAATTTTTCCTGCTATGCGCCCTGTGGCACTAACATTTTTATCACTCCATGTGTTTCTAGTTTTAAAACCTTTACCCCTGCTGTTTGAAAAATATTTCTCATTTTCGTCCCCTATGGAGTACAGAAATCCCTAAAGGCAAACCATTAGTGATCTTTCTGCCTTTTCCCAAACACTTATTATGATCACCAGTGTTGCTTCCACTGCCTCATTGGCTTTTGGTAAAGTATGCAAATGAGATGTTCAAAATACACACTTTTTGCAACTGTGCAAGTTCATACTGATTTATAAAATGGGAAGGCTATTAAAGTGACTGAAAATGTCAGCAAGATTTATGCATGGGTGACAAATTGTATTGGAAATGCTCATTTTTAACGCACTGGCCTGGGTTCCTTCTCTTTTTTAAAAAGTATTGGATGTGATACACTTGCTTTAAGGCCATTTGCCCCTCCCATCTCCCCACTTGTTTTAAATAGATTCTGACAGTGGCTTTTTGACCAGGAAAATAAACAAAACTCTTCACATTGATTGTTTTGATCATGGAAGGCAGGAACCATTTCTCTTTTTACTTGTGTTTATCCATGAAAACATTTAGGAAAGCGCTTTCACCTTTCCTTTGGGATGAAACACTCATGGCCCAGACAGCTCCTCCCAGGGAAAAAAAAACCACATCCAAGTACCATAAAGACCACTAAAAAAATCAACATGTGCCATCTACAAATAAAACAGCTACTAAATTTACCAAACATGGATAAGGCAGACGTGGAATTACAAGAAAACCAGCAAAGAACCCCTGTGCTTCAATTGTATGATAAAAAAAACCCCACGTTATAAATCAATGAAAACACTGCAGAGCATTTCACAATAGCAAGGAAATGATGGAGGAATTTATGAGGGTTCATTTCAATTTCGGCACCGAAGGCAAAAGGAACCTTGCCACTGATGTTAAAGAGAAAAGGTTCAGGCCCATAATCACACATCATATTATCAAATATGTACAGTCAGGAATGGTATAAAGGGAGAAAATCAACAAACTATTGAAAGTCTTGAAACGCTCATACATAATCTCAGAGGTATAATGAGAATTACTGCTCTGATACCAACATATTTATAACTTCTGTCAACATGAGCCATATTATGAGGAGGTTTAAACACTTTAAAGCATTGCATGTGCTAACAACACCAACATTAAGGGAGAGAAGCTGTGCTTTTGTGATTATTTTCTTCTGTTCTTGTGCATTTGGTTTGGTGCAAATCCCGTTCCTGCTCAAACCAGGGCCTGGGTTTATTGAGAAATCCCAGTGCACAGGGTTTGAGCCACCCAACCCCGTGCTCCAGGTATTTAAGAGCCTCCTGAAAACAGACACCAGAGTTTCAACAGCATTTAGGGGCACATAAATTGCAAGCAGAGCTTTTAATGACCTGTTCCTCACTCATTTTTGTTTTTAAAGCTGTACAGGTCTGAACATACCCCAAGAGTTCAGTGCTGTGATCATTTGGGCACCCACAGAAACTACAGATGCAGCTTCCCTCTTCCCAAACTCAAAATGCTTTAAAAGTTATTCTACAATCCTTTGCATTGAAAAATTCAATACTGAGAACTTAATTCTACTTTTTATATTCAGATCAGTCAGTACCAGTACCATTATTGCTCTGATTTTCCTAATTAGTTCATTAAGTTGCATAATAATTGGTTTACTGCCACCCACTTTTTATGATGCTAGAACTGTGAAAATAAAATTGATTTAGGGCCTTATTCTGATCTATTATGCTTATTCACTCCCATATCCTGGTGCTTGCTGCAGGTTTTTTTTCCCCTTCATCTCTCAAAGTCTGCATATTTTTCCCTGGTTTCACTTAAAATGCAGCCCATATTCCAGTTTTATATAGGTGGGTTTCAGATGTGCATTTGGCAAGTATAAACAAATAACCAAAGCATTGCCAATGGAAAACATCTGTCTCTCACCTTAGGAGGTCAAGATAAAACACAGTGTGTGACATGCAACGTATGAATTTGAATTTATTTCCATTGTGCTAATGACATATATCAATGCCTTGACAGAAGTAGCTGGCATATTATATTAATGGGGCTCTGTCCTAAAAGTGACACTGGAATATCCAGACAAAAGCATGAAATGGATGAGAAGAGAGCAACTCTTTGTTGCTACCTTGAGTAGTGTTTCAGTGTGTGAAACCTCGTCCTCTTACTACCTAACTGCATAGTTGTAAAAATGTCCACTCAGTGCCTGGAGCAATAGGAGAGAGACAGAGAGAGAATTCAGGATTGGATTTGAGAAAAAAGTAACATGATCCAAGATTTCCTCAGTGCTGGATTTATATGGGTGGCTGCAAGAACACTCATTTCTCTCTGGTGCACGATAAAGCCACAGGGTCCTTGCCCTGGGTGGTCACAGCCAGACCAGAGCAGCCACATCGCACCAGAGGAGACAGGACACGTGTTCAGATAAAACTTAAAATGAGTTGTGGACATCAGTATTGGGATGGAATGGGAGAGAAGAGGGAAAACAGAGGAGTCAACAGGTGAAATAAATTGCTCTTCCATCACTTCTGCTGCTTTCCCAATAGCAGAAAGGCAACAAGGAATGGTTCATCTCTTCATCCACAGAACCCCAGAGTGGTTTGGGATGGAAAAGACCTTAAAGCTGATCTCATTCCATCCCTGCCATGAGCAGGGACACCTTCCACTGTCCCAGGTTGCTCCAAGCCCCATCCAACCTAGCCTGGAACACTTTCAGGGATCCAGGGACAGCCACAGCTGCTGTGGGCACCCCGCACCAGGGCCTCTCCACCCTCACACTAAAGAATCCACTGAGTGAAAAATGCACAGCAAAAAAGAAAAATAAAAAATAAATTTAAAAAAAAAAAAAGGCAGAACGAAAAAAATTATATATTTTCTTATGTCTTGAGGTATCTGCAGGTTGGAGACACTTCTGCATAGTCCCAAAACCGAAGTTTCCAAAAACCCTCCATCTACCTCCTCCTGTGGAGAAAGCTATTGAGTTCCACACCTTGCAGCTCCCAGCGGCCCAATCCACCAGCCCAGCCCCAAACTGCAGCGGTAGGATAAATAAAACAGAATTGGAAAACAGCTACCAGAGGTTTTCATGAGCTTTTGCTGCTCTTGGCCTGCTTTTTTATTTTTGGCTGTCGACTTTGCAGCTTTTGGAAATGGAATTATTCAGCCACTCCGTGAACCTGATTTTCCCTCCAACAGAAGCGAGGCGCTGACCCCTGTGCATGTGCTTCAAAAGTTAAAAGTTTATGGAGATTGCAAACAGTTTAAATGTTATTGAGGATGCAATATGGTGCATTATACTCCCGTGCTGACCAGATGGCTGCCCTAAACAAACGCCATCAGTGCCACCAGCACTTCCAAATGGAGCGACACAGGTTTGGAGGGGGCCCTCCAAAACCCTCCCTGCCAGAAATGCCATTTTCCTCCCAGGTTCCAATCCACAATCACTGCATTAATTGCCCTGGAGCATCGAGTCCCAAAACTTTCCTGCCAGCTGACTGCTCTCCACCCACCCTCAAAATTCCTCGCAGGAGACAGAGCACTCGTTTGATCAGGAATTTTGTTAAATGTACTTGTGAAGACACAGTTGTGGCTCGTTTTGACAGGAACCAGTTCTTAAAGCATCTCGATGAGGATGGCTTCAGACCATACTTTGAGAACACTTAAAGGCTAAAATTAGAGATTTAGGTTATTAGGAAGAAATTCCTCCCTGTGAGGGTCTTGAGGCCCTGGCACAGGTTCCCAGAGAAGCTGTGGCTGCTCCTGGATCCCTGGAAGTGCCCCAGGCCAGATTGGACATTGGGGCTTGGAGCACCCTGGGATAATAGAAGGTGTCCCTGCCTCTGGAACTGATGAACTTTAAGGTCTCTCCAACCCAAAACCTCTCTGGGATTCTGTGAACCATCATCAAACCCATTTTACACACTCATGGACAAGCCTGAAGCACAATTTTTAAGGAAAATAGATTCATCTACAGGCATGGTACTGAAAAACAAACTCAGGAACTTCTCCCTAGGCTGAGGGATATTCTTCTTACTATATAGATACTCCTGTTTTCCAGAAAAAGGTTATGGAAGCAATGACCACTTCTCACCTGCAGTATTCCCCTTCCATTACCCCATTTTCCCTATTCTCCCAAAATATGACCTCATTTGATGAATGTTTTGTCTCGATGTAAATATTTTCTAAGACTGCAATAAAAAAATTCATTACAAAAGTGATTGAGATGTTTCGGGTAGTTTTGCAAAAAAGAGATGATTTGCACATTTTTTTTTCAACTGTACACTTGAAGGGAACTGATGTGAAGTTAGTGCTATAATAAAAATGTAAATAAAATTCATTATATTTCATAGATTTCCTGATATCTTCTTTATTGACTCAATATTACTGAAATACGTAAAGAATAAATATAAAAATTATTTTGACAGTAAATCAGAACACCTTATTTTATCATCATAAAATAATAATGGAAAATTCCTTCAGGAAAAAAAGAAAAAAAAAAAAAAGATGACATTTACAACACATGAATTCTCTTATATTTTCCACAAGTTACATAAAATTAAATGTATATAATTAATGTTCCACTCTTTATGAGCAGCACTGCTTTGCTCTTTGCTGCGTGCAATGTCTCAAAGCCACGATGTAAAATAGACCCATTGGAGCCAATTTCCCTGCAGAATCACAACATTTTTTTTATGGTTTCTTGTAACCATCTAAATCTCAGCACTTGAGCCGTGTTTGTCAATGAATCTCTTAGCTTAATTACAAGATGTCGTACGTGCTCTGTGACCTGTGTTTGAGGTCAAGGAACATTTATATCTCACTGCAGCAAATGGAGCTGTTAGCACTGAAATGCAGCATTCCAACTGGGGCTGGCAGACTGTCAGGGATCGTTTGGAATTCTTGTTACATATCGTAGCCTACTCCTGGGGTCTAAGTCCCAACTGGTAAGTGTGTCTCAGATTTGGAGATTTGGTTTTTGGGGGGTTTTTTGAGTATGTCCTCCCATTTGTGGGATCACAAAAAAAATTTGGGAGGGCTCTGCCGTGACTCCCTGCAGAGCAGGACCAGCTCTGTGGTCCAACCCTGTTGCTGAGCACTTGATCCACTCGTGCCCTGTAAACCTGCAGGGGTGGGAATGGCTACTCTGGAAAAGCTCCTGCCCCACTTGATACCCTCATGGGGAAAAAGTTCTTCCTCCTGTGCAGTGTGAAACTTCACCTTTCCAAGTACTGCTGGTGGTCCCCCATCCTCCAGCCCCACATGAAGTTCTGAGGTGGCCCCATCCCTGCTCCAACTGCCCAGGATCATAAAGAAGAGGAATTGAATGGTCTGGGTTGGAAGGGACTTTAAACTCGTTTCTTCCCACCTTCCACTAACCCAGGCTGCTCCAAGCCTCATCCAACCTGACCTTGGACACTTCCATGGATCCTGGGCACCCTGTGCCAGGGCTTCATCACCTTCATTATAAAAAACAAAGATGCAGCAACCAGCACATTGAGAGTTGCCCCTTTGGCCGCATCAGGTGGCTGATAAAGATGTTATCACAAAAAAAAGCCTCAGAGAAGCCTGCAGGTTCTATCAATTCTCACAGACATCCTGGGGTTACAACTCCATCCGGCCATGAGATGCTCATCCAGCCAGGTTTGGGTGGGTTGGTTTGGGTCCAGCTCCAGTTGGAAACACCAACTCCTTCCTAGTCCAAATTTGTCAAATACTGACCCACGTACTAAATTCTGATCGGGTGACAAATTTTAGGAAATTTCAGTGAGAAATTAATACTTCAACTTTTCTGTCTTCATAAATGGAATAAAAAGTTTCTACTGCCTGGATAAAATTAAGGCTCTGACTACAAACATTATAAACCCCAGTAGTCATTCTGTGGGTTACATCATTTGGGGAAAGTGTGGCTTCGTGAGCACCAACTAAGCACAGGTTTGGAAACTGGGAGATTGAATCCCAGCTCTTTTTTTTAACATTTATTAGTCATTGTGTGATCAGTTGAAAACTAATCTCTGAGCAGGCTCTGAGGACATAATTATGGAATTATTTGGGTTGAAGAAGCCCCCCAAGACCATGGAATCCAAGCTGTGCCCAATCCCCACCTTGTCTCCAGCTCATGTCCAAGCATTCCTTTGACATCTCCAGGATGGGGCCTCCAAACCTGCCTGGGCACCCCCTGCCAAAGCTTGAATTCTCACTCATTAACACAGATTCTGATTGAGAACAAAGTGACTTTTCTAAGTAGCCACCACCACTATCCATGGTCACATCCCTGCTCCACAAACTCTGCTTCCCTGGACATCACAGAACAAGTCACCAAAAGTCTCGGATTGGCAGTGAAGAATCAGAATAATTTCCTTCAGAATTATTTCCAAATAAGCTCCAAAAGTCAAGAACAACACTCTCCCCATGGCTGAAACCTCAGTACAGCTGTAACATTTAGCCCAGCCCTGTAATTAGCTCTGGGTACAATTGAAAGAGTCTGACACCAAATCCAGGAATAAACATTTTGCTTTTCTACAATGGATAAACAGGCATCTTTCTCTGTGCATTCCTCACTGGATCTTCAAGCCTCTGCCAACTTGATTACACAATTCTTAACTAAATATTTGCCAACTGCAGCTGCGATACTAAGTGGTGCTGCTTGAAAATTCCTTTAGCAGAAAGAAGAAAAACATCATTACAGCACTTTTATTTTTAGAGGCTTTTCTTTTAATGAAAAAAAAACCCTCTTTAAGTATATTAGATAGCATGTTGTAATGAATAAGAACTTAAAAAAATATATATCTACCAATAATTTTATATTTATTGCACTTAATTTAACAAATTATCACACAAACTACATAGGCAGCAGTTTTGCTGTGAAATTATTATACTTAAATGAACTTTTGACAATGTATTAATTACAAGGACATGACCACATTTATTCTGCTGATCCAGTAATTACATGCATTAAAGAAGTATTTATTCAGAAACCATGTTGTGTACTTCAAAACAGGCTTTTTATTGCCAGGCTACATTTCTTGTATACAAACTGCCTTCTTGCCATTTATGAGCCCTTTTCAAACTTTTCCAGAGGGCAGAAGAAGGGCCAGGAACTCTGAGTAAACTCTGGGCTGAAACTTTCTCTGCATGTTTGAAAGGACCAGAATTCTCCATCAGACACAGATCTTAGGCTGGATTAAGAGGTTGGGGCAAATCTGTACAGATTTTCCCTGCTTGGGCTTTATTTTGCTGTTTTATGGGGAGAAGAGGAAAAAATAGTTTCAATAATTTGCATTTGGGTTGGCACAAATTAATTTTTGTTTTCTAGATATGAAATTCATACAAGCCAGCAGAGATGTCCTTGTGATCCTAAAAGTGTACAACATTTTCCTTGCTAGATACATGGATATTCCTGATAATAAAGAGTTCTGTAATCACAACATTGCTGAGCACTCAATCAGCACAGGTGAGATGGAAAAGCCAAACTGACCCCCGGATTTTGTTTGCAGTTTGTGATGTAGCCCTTTGAGTTTCACTCAACATCAAAACCTGTGAATGGCTAAAATAAGACAATCAAAGACTGAACACCAAAAGGTCTTATCTCCAGAACTGAATCCATTTTTCCTTCTTAGCCAGTGCACATAAGCACTCAAATTTTCAATTATTTTTTAATTAACTTTTAAGGCCATCCATTTCTGTTGTATTTGACAGCCAGTGCAAAAAAATTTGAAATATTCTCACTTGCATCACAATTTTTCCATTAGGAAACAGAGAACATCTTCACAAAAGGAGAATGTTTGTCTAAATAAAATTTCTGCCCTTTTCCCTCAATGGAGGTTTCACAATGCCAGGAAACATTTATGGAGTCCTCTAGTAATGAGCTGATCCTGACTGTGAGCAACAGCCAAAGGTTAGAGCCACCTGATAAAAAACTCTGCATGTTGAAACAATCTAATTTTGCGCTGCAGTCGTTCTTAAATCTTATTATATATAAGCTAGGATTGGTTTTAGCGTGCCATTGCTTTCGTTTTTCATGGAAACTCGTAGTGCAAGTGAGGAAAGGGTAAAATTTGGAATTTTGAATGAACAGCCTTAATTTTCATAACCACCCCAGCCAAAAGAAACAATTTGTCATAAAGGGAGGGATGTAACCCGTTATAAGTTGTCACCCATTATGAAAATAACAAAGCAAAGCACTGAGGGAAGCAGGCACAGCAGCCCAAATATTCTTAAATGTGGGTTTAAGTTCATTCATAGTTTAAATCACTAAATTAATACATAGGTTTTTCCTACCCACATGAAAAGATTTGCTCTTGAGAACTGGAAGTATCCAAGGAAAAACTGGATGTGACAAAGGTGGGGTTCAGCCACAGGCTAGACTGGATGACTTTGGAGGACTTTTCCAGCCTCGATGATTCCGTGATTATCTGATTAGCTCATGCCACTTTTTCTTCATTTTTAGGTATTTGGAGGGGCAGGAATGCCTGGAGAGGTACCTATGGATGAGGTCACTCCTTGTTCCTCGTCACTTTACAAAAACAACTGCCACATCTGACAAAAATGGGCACTTCTGTTTCTTGTCTTAAAGAGTAACCAACAAAGTCAAACAGGCCCGTATTTGGTTTAAGGCCAGCCACGGCCCCTCAGACAAGAAAAACAATGTCACAGTGTGATTTCAGACCTATAACAAACAGCAATTTTGGGTACAGGATAACTGCAGCAAGGTGGAAGCTGCTAAAGGTTATGCAAATGCAGGGAATTAGAATTCTATCTCAATGTCATTACATGTGTCTACTTAGATGCACATTTTCTGCTATGTTTAAGTTAAACAAAACACTAAATGACTGTGTAGTATGACATCTCATTAATATGTTTCTATTCACATCTGTGCCTTTAGTATTAAAAAAATAGGCTGTTCCAGTGATAAGAGATTAAGTCCTTTAATTAGAAACAAATGACAAATCACTGTTAACCCCATGTGATGCTTTCTCAAACTTCCATCAAATATTCCCCTTAAAACATTATTAAGCACAAGTTCAGCAGATCTACTTCCTAGAAAGTGCTATTTAACAAAACCCAGGCAGGATGTTAATACTGAGGCTGAATTACAGGTTGCCAGAGCATTTCCTGCAAGGGGATTGACAGGGGATCATTTTGTTATGGGGCCACCTCCAGCGTGTTGTGACAACCAGTCATTACACCTCTGAGCACAGCACTCAGCTGTAGGTTTCTACAGGATGCAAATAGCTCCAAATGGGTTCAATTTAGAGACAGCAGATAATGTATCATTCACTTCTTTAAGGTAGAAGCTTTTAATTTTCAAGGAAAAAGAAAGAGGAGTACATTTCAGTCTCTGGGAATAAAGATCTGCTTAACAAAGCCCGCCAGAAAAAAAAAACCATAACAAAACAACACAAAACCAAAAAAAAAAAAAAAAAGAAAAACAACCACATAAATTGGGAGCAGCAATAACTATTATAAAAATCAAAAGCTTAACTTGCTTTTCCCACTTGTCTCGGAGACCCACAGGCTGTGTTAGCCCAGCATCCCTATTTACTTAGGATGCCACACAACTGCTCATTTCAAATCTGTGCTTTGCAACTGGTGACAAATACTGGGGAGTAAGATTTCCTATTTGCATAGCAACCCTTTCATCTTGAGTAGTCCCTACAGATTTTGCCAAGTACCCACACAGAAGATCAAAATGGAGAGCAATAATTACTGACGACAGCTAATTCATGGCACAGGCAGGGCAAGAGTTGAAAAAGTCAGGTTTGCCAAAACAACAACAAAATAAGGTGACAGGAGATGTCCAACCTGATCAAAAATGGCCATTTTTAGGAATCACAAGAAAGAATTTGCTAGTTCAAAACACAAATATAGCCCCGGGTATTGCAAGATTACACATTTTTATAGGTGCTGATTATGTTGGAAATAAAGACAAAACTCCAGGTATGTAACAAGCAACAGGTTCACAAAGGTTTTAATAAATCTTATGTCCTTCTTATGTCATCTTGTTCCTGCCTGGAAGCTCCAAACACAAAATTCAAACAGCCCTATACTTTCTCAAAGTCCACTTCTTTAGGGTAGAACATCTTAAATATAATACGCATATAATAACAGGACAGGTTGATTTCTTTAAAAGTCCAAATACCTACAGAAAGACAGGTCAGTGGCAAATAAAAGCCATTTTCCTCAACTACCTGGCAATCACAGCCTTTAGCCAGCACTCCATACAACTTTAAGGATTTCTCTTTAAGCATTTATCTGTGTGTTACTTAGGTTTGGTTTGAGGGATTTATTTTCTCATCCACAACATTCTGATTCAACAAAAATTAAAGTCAACATCTGACCAAGCCAGACAGAAAATGTTTGTGCACTAAGACAAAAATGGCTCAATATGCAAATATGGGTGTTCTTCTGCAATCTTAGCATAAATACAGTGCAAAAGGGAGGTACTTGCTAATATATCATATTGCATGATATATTTGAGAGCTGGACATTTGGTATCGAGTGTATTTTTCTTTGTCTTCAAAGTAAAAAAAGGAATATGCAAATCAAAAGCCAGAGCAAATTAAAGGTACTTTGTAATTGACATTTTAATTATCTTGTTTGGATATTATTCATTTTATTTATTCTCCTAAATGCAAACAATTCTGGACCACTGTATAAATATTATCTCCACTGGAAGCCGTCAGTACCTCTAATAAAAACGTACACTTGCTCGGCTACCAAATCCAATTAAACTTATTCTAAACATACTGTGCTCATTGTAACAACGTATTTCTGAATAACACACAAAAGACTTTGGAAAGAGGGGACAGTTTAAACCAGGCCAGTGAAAAGACGTAATTAGAGCTGTGTGGGCTTGGCAAAACCTTCTCGACAAACAAGCCCGAGGTTACTTCTGCCAAAGACCTCCAGGCTCACTGAGGTTTCATTACAGTGAGGAGAGCTTCATTCTGGTAAGTATCAGATATAATAGGATGTAATCAAATATAAAATAACAATAATTAATTAAAAAAAAAAAAAAGACAAATGGGAAAAAGAAACTGAACCCTCCTCGATGAGAGTTAAAATACAAGCCCGTGTATTCACTGGCTGTGTTACAAGTGGGTTCAGCCAGTGCAGGTTTGTTTGGGAAGAGGAAAACCTGAAGATGAATTAGTAGGATTAACACAAGCAATTTATTTTCTGGAAACTCTTTGTCTGAGCTTGGGCTTTGCCCACAAACCTTTCAGGGAGTTTTGTACCTCCTGATTCCCAAACACGCACTCAGGACTCGCTCGCGGGGCAGTCGTGGTTACTCAGGGTGGTTTCATCTTGGAGGGGGGTGAACTGCTCTAAAAAGGGGCATGTAAACAACTCCTCCAGCTTTGATTACCCTTGGATAAGAGACCAGAGAATGTTCTTGAAGGGTTTCAAAAGATTTAGAGCTTCAGAGGGAAGCGTGAAACTCTTGGTGCCCTGACAGCAGTCGAGGACCTTCCAGTCCTCCACCAAGCAGGAGCACTTCCAGCTGTGTGCAAGCAACATCCCCAACACGGAGCAGCAATCTTGGAAACTGGAGTGCCCCTGTCCAAGCTGGATTCCTGCAGTTATCCTTTAGAAATGTCCCAACCTGGATCTGGTAAAAGCACACACCTGGCCAATCCAGGGCCCTTTATCTTGTTTGGTCCACGACGCTAAATCAATCTTCCCAAAATGAAGCACAAGGTGCCAGAGCTGATCTCCCCTGTCCCCAGATGTTGGTACACAGCTGTCCTGGCCCCTGTCTTGCTCCCAAAGGTTCCCACAGTGAGATGGTCCCTGTTTGGGGGCAGCCTCTGCACAGCCCCACTGCCCTTAGCTCTGCGTCACAGCCTGCCCTGCTGGGATGGAGAGGGATCAGCCATGGCTGCACCCTCTGCCTCGTGGAAAAAGGGAATTTTCCAGCCTCTGACAGGGCACAAAAGCAGCTCCCAGAGTTGTTACTGCCCTCCCTGCCTTGCCATTCTTACCAGGAGCTCTGAAATGCTGCACCAGGCTGGTAACCCCTGAACACACCCCCAGGTAAAGCCCTGTGTCACACATCCATTCCTTGAGGACAAATTCTCCATTAAACAAAAATTAATTTCATTTCTCAGGGAACACACTTTTCCCACATCAGAAACAACCAAAGTTCTCCAGTTCAATCTGCTAAAATTAGGTTCTAAACTCGATATTCTGAACACGAGACAGGAGCTGGAAAGGTGGAATGTTTTCTCACACCCACTCATTTTGGTGGGTGCTGTGTGAAGCCCGTTAAGGGCGCATGGGAAACATCACAACCCTTCCATTTGGATGTCTAAATATAGACCTGGGAACTTAAATTTAACTCAGTTTTGGCTTAGGCTTCAATTGGAAATGAAAGAACTAAACCAGTTGTTAAACCTCAATAAGCTGTGGAGGAAAAAAAGGGGGAAAAAAGAAATTATAATCCTGTGTGGTGCTATTGCAGGAATCAGGAAACCAGGAATCAGTGGGTCTGTAGCAATTTCCTTGATTCATTCCACATTTCCTCACTGGAGGAAGGATCAAGCAGAAAGGTGTGAAGGTGTGACCAGTGCCAGCCCATAACCCTGAAACCCTGAAGGGAAATTTGGTGAGAAAAATGTCCCAGGTACCTCCATCCTCCCAAGAAACACCAGGAAAAGCAGGTCTGAAGCCATGCCAGCACCAAGTTTTGCCCAAAATGTGATCCTTGTACAAATTCCTGTGGGACAGAGGAATTGCTTCCAACCCTTCAGAGCCCACAGGATATTTTGTCATTAGGAACATATCAGAAGGGCACTCTGTGATCACAGTAATCACTCTGGACAGCCATAATAATAATAATAATAATATTAATAATGATAGTAATAATAATAATTAGATCTTTTCATCTTCAAAGCACTTTTGAAACATCTGCTAAGAGATCTCCCCAGCTGCTGGTTAAAGAAGACAATAATTTTAACCCTGCTGACACTCAGGGGTGGCAGAGATTCCTGGGGGGATTAATGATGCCATTCTAGTCACACCCAGGCCACATGGGTGTGAAAAATTTCACATTTCCTTTGCCAGCCTCCATGGGAACACGTGGTTCTTCCCATCACACCAAGAAAAACTGCAGGAACCAACATTTTGGTGCTCTCAGACCTCCCTCATCCTCCATTCCAGTAGGAAACACCGCACTTGGGAAAGTGTCATGATTTTGAGGGAGCAGAGGAGAATTCAAGAACTTATTTTTGGATTTTCTAATGCAATTTTTCTTTAAATTTGAATTAGGGTTTGCAATATCCCAGGGCTTCTTTTCCCACATAGTCTCACCTAGAAGCCAGGTGGAATGCTGAATTCAAATTAGCAGCATAAACTCCCCCTCACCACCTTTTTACCTCTCATCCATGAGCACCTTCTGCTCATGGAGGGAAATTTGCAAATTGGAGTATGACCTGCCTGTGAATACATTTTAAATTTTATTATAACACCTCCATGCAATCCTAGACTTCTCTTTTCAGTTAATTAACAGTTTAAGGTTTACAAAATCCTATATTTGTCTATCTCAACACCAGCCATTTATTTTTAGGGAAACCAGTGCCACTGAAAACCTGGACAACCCCTCCACCTGCAAGGAATGCAAGGATGCCTCTCAAGCATTCTCTGCCAATATAAGGTCAACAAATTGCTGTGAGAGCACACATTCATGTACAGAAGTGTTAATTTTGGTTCTAAACATTATTTTTTTGGACCTGACTCTTAAACCTCTTGAATTCAGATGAAATACCTCCCCAGAAGCCAAGTCTCCAACAGGTAGATTGTTCCCAACCATCACCTTCCCCAGTCCTGATGTGGCTCCATCATCTCCCCTCAGAGTTCAGTTCCCATCCTGGCCAGTCAAATAACCTGATTTTTAAAAAAATAATAGTTATTTAGTTAATATTAATAAATAAAATTGTTCAAATAACTCGGGTTCTGGAGACAGTCTGCTTTTGTAGAAGATTGTAATCCAAAGCCACAGCCCAATAAGGACCTGAAATCCCAGGGGGGAAACTCTATTTAACCCCCAGTTCAACTTCTAATGAAAGGAAACATAGAAATGTAGCTATAATTCAAGATATCGTATGGAAGTCTGTTCAAAGTTTTTTCAAAAATATAAATTACAAGAGATTATTGATTTTTAAAAAGCTTACTTCAACAATCAGCTTTCTATCTCATTCTATTTCACTCTCTCTCGTTTATTCATTTCCTTATGTAAAAGAATTTAACCAAAGGAAACTAGCATTTTAATTCAATTTCTCCTATAAAATATATAATTTTATTTTGTCATAATGGCTGCTTTTATTTCCAGAGTCAGATTTTATTTAAATTTCAGTCCATTAGGAACAAAACTTGCCATTTTCTGATAAACAAAATCAGCAGGGAAGCCTCTTCAAACTAGGAATGTATTTTCTATCAACCTTTGTTCTGGCTGGTCTAAATGACAGGTATATTCCACTTTTCCAGCGTTTAGTTTTAAAGATTCTGTGGGGAGAAGGGCGAATAAAGAGAGTGACATTTTTAACAACAAAACTAGCAATCAGAAAAGCAGCCCAATGACAGGCATGTGGAAGAAATGGGGGGGAAAAAAATAAAAATAAAAAAAAATATCTAATCCATCGCTTCAGACCACCAAAGAGGACTAATATGAGTCATTAACAGAAAACCGTTAATTTTCCTCCCTGTGACTGTTGTTTGTAGAAGTGCTCAAACCTTTGAGGTTCAGTCATTTAACTGTTTCTTGGGAGGCAGGAAAAGAGACACCAAGGAATTCTTTAACAGGAAAAGAAGGCAAAAAAAATTCTACAAAAATAAAGGTAGACATAGAGTTGGCCATAAAAAAAAAAAAAAAAAAAAAAAAAAAAAAAAAAAAAAAAAAAAAAAAAAAAAAGCAGATTATTGCCTAAAGCTGCTCTTAGTTCTGCCAAAAATCCAGTGGGGAGATGACAGCATTCTCTACAGAAAACAACATTCTGCCATGCTGTGTTTTACTCACACCACCATGGCCAAAGTCAGCATTCTCCCAAAGTGTGGGAATTTAGATCCCTGGCCCAATCCAGCTGCTGGTTTTCCATCAGAATTCCCTTCCAGTTCAGTGTTTGGCTTGGAAGGAGGTGATAACCTTGAGGGCAGAACTGGAAGCCACGTGAAACTGCCTCTCCAACAAGAGCTTTGAGGACAACATTAAAATGTTTATTGGGTCTATGTCATTCCTCAGCCAAGCCTGGAGTCACACAATTGCTTTTGGAGACTGTAAAAAATTGTTTTCCTCACAACCTGGCACAGAGTGTCCCTCTGGCCACTGGAAAACAGCGAACACCATGGATGGAAGAGCAGCACCAGCGCTTCAATGCCCAGATTGGATGTGGAAGGTTCTTCCAAGGCCTTTGCTGAAGAGCTGTCTTGGGTTGCAATGCAAGATGTATTCTATTCCCAACTGTTGACACTGGTTGAAGAGGTGTTTTCTTTATCTCATAACTCTGGGAGGGAGGAGGCAGTTGTCTGCTGTTAATGGGCAGCTGTTAAACCAGGTGGGGCAGTGTTCTTATCCCTTCCAGGACCCATCCCTTGTAACTCTGGGGGGATATCTTCTGTTAAACCAGGTGGGGCAGTGTTCTTATCCCTTCCAGGACCCATCCCTCGTAACTCTGGGGGATATCTTCTGTTAAAACCAGGGTGGGCTGTGTTCTTTATCCCTTCCAGGACCTGTCCCTCGTAACTCTGGGTGGATATCTTCTGTTAAACCAGGTGGGGCAGTGGTCTTATCCCCTCCAGGATGCGTTCTGCTGTTCTTGGGCATCCAGGCTCACTGCAGGGCTGAGACAATTCCACCATCCCATTGGGAGAGGCTCCACCCAGGGGGAGGAGCCCAGCATTCCCCCCTGGATCACCCCTGGGATTCAGAACTCCAGCACAGCCTCTGCACTGGATTCCCAGAGGAGACCAGACCCAGCTCAGCACCACTGGACCTTCTCCAGGATCATCTCTGCTCCACCAAAACCACATCTGGCACTGCTGGAGGATTTATCTGGGCTGACACCAACAGCCTGACCAACAGGGCTCAGGTGTGTTCTGACTGTGGCAGGGTTTTTCTTTTTTTTGTTTATTTGCCTTTTTTGTACTACTACATTCTTCATTTTCTAGTCAAGAACTGTTATTCCTAGTCCCACATCTTTGCCTGAAAGCCCCTTTAATTTCAAAATTACAATAGTTCAGAGGGGGAGGTTGCATTCCAAGACAAGCTCCAGTTTTCCCTGGCAGACACCTGTCTTTCCAAACTAAGACAAGAGCAAAGGCACAATCCCATGGAGGGAATGGCTGGATGCTGTATTCCACCTTTCCTATTGCACAGTGACTTGAAGCAGTGACTCAACTGACACTGAATAGTTTGAATGCACGAGGCTCTTCCCAGCAGAAATCTCCTCACTCTTGCCTAATAACTGCAGTTCTGAAGTTTTTAATCCAGTGTCAGGGAAGAAAATAATTTAGGCACACTTGGAGCAGATCTAGGAATTTGGATGCTGCAGGCAGAACCTTCTCACTGCAAACCAGAGCAGTCTGGAGCAGCGACAAAGAACCTTAGAATCAGGTTAGAAAAGACCTCTAAGATCATTGAATCCAACCACAATTTACCAGCATTTTTAAGGCTGAAAAAGGCCTCTAAGATCACAGAGTTCAACCATGATTTGGAAGTGGTGAACTGCTGCAGGAGCCAAGGAGAGCAGCAGTTAGCAGGTATTTTGGTGATATCTAAAATGCTTCCACACCTTCAAGCAACATTTCTCCTGGGAAATATTAACAAGCAAAATTATAGATTGAGCCTGTGGCATCCAAACCAGTTTCCTTCAGGCTTTAGGAAGTGCTTGAGCCCCTCTGCAGGGCATCACTCCACATTTCCGCTGTGGGAAAGGAGAAAGGCAGCTGGATAAATCTACTCCATACTCAGCACCTGGAGTATTCCCGAAATCCCAGGTCTGACTGTGTGGGGGCTCCTTTGGTAGCTCCTGGAACATTTTCTTAAATCTCTTCTCTAGCACTGACCTTTCTGTTTGAAAAAGTCCAGATTCCTCCGAGCTTTGTTTTGTTTGTTACTAATTCTGACGAGAGGATTCACAGGGTATTCCAAAAGGGGAGTAAAACGAAGGAGTTATTGCAGCCCTAAGAGACTTAAAGGATTATTTCCTTGTAAAATACAAATGACAGTTTTCCTGTAATGTTTCTTCCCCGTAATGCACATGTTAATCCTTAATTTCCTTTGCCAGATGCAGTGTAATCCTCCTCCTGCAGACACCACAGCACAACTGCTGTTGAGAGAACTGCAGCAAGAGGAGCTCATCCATTCTAAGATGGTAAGAGAAAAAAACTTCACCGACCAAATTTTTGGGTTCTCCTTGCAGCAGGCACCCAGCTCTGCATTCAGAGCTCATTCCTCTATAAAAAATAGCAAAATTGGTACCTGATTTCAACGAAACTTCCTCTTTAAGGTGTGATAGAAGTCACCCAAAATGCTGTTTTGCAACAAAACCCTAAATCAATGTATAGAAATTTCCCTGAATGGGTCACAATTCACTCATTTGCCAGTCACTTTTTTGCCACTTTTTAAGGATTCCTCATGCAAAGGGGAATTTTTTAATCTTACACAGGCTCAGTAAATTAGTTTAGAAACAATATCTTAAAAATCTTTAAGTAGAAAAGCAAATCCAACATGTTAAGGAACAAATCTACCACACCCCATTAAGAAGCAAATAAAGGATCTGGATGGATTTGTAGAAAGGAGGGAGAAAAGGCTACAAAAACACACAAAACTCCATTTTCAATGCAATGTGGGTTGTTTTCATTAAGCTTCTGCAGATGATTTGGTGTTATTTCCTCAAAATTATTATTCCTTATCTACTGTGCCATGTTGAGTTCCTCTCCCAGGAAGCTGGCCTGGGATTCCCCACATCCTCCTCACTGTGCAGGTCTTTCAGTGGTTATTGACCCTTTTCAAAGGTACTGAGAAAGGCTTAAATCCCACCTGCTTTTTCTAAACATTTCCAGAGACACTCAACAGTCACATTTCAAATTCTGCTTTTTCCTGCTCCGGATTCTTTCCCTCCCTCTGCAAATTTGTGCCTGAGTTAATCAGCAAACACTGAGTGATAACAGAGCCAAGTACTGCAGAGTTCATTAAAGTCATCCAGGTGGTTGTATCCACTCAGGTAAGGACTTAATGATGCAGCAGCACAAATTCTACCATATTTCTGTGCCATCCAGGTGCCAAGTCCAGCAGAACCCGTCCCATCTCTCCAACCACAACACCCCAAAAACTGCAGAAAGAAACTCTGGCAGTGTTTGGATGTATTCAGTCACTGAAAGTCATTTCTTCTGGTTCCTCCCCAAAGCCTCAGATTCCCCCCAGGTGAGGGAGAGACCAGAGAGACATTCCAATTTTAGATTTAATTAATTAAAGAATGGGAAATAGTTGCAAGAGCAGGAATGTGGTACCAAACCCACACTCAGCATCTCCCTCTCCCCCAAGTGTGGGGCTGGCAGGACCCCACACACACCCTCAGATCTGGGGGCAAAGTCAGGGAGATCTGGACAGGGATTTGTTGTATTGCAAACATCCAACAGCTGAAGGTGATACAAACGATGTAGTTTTGTGCTTATAGCCAGTTTACAGTTATCCAAGAGATCCTGGAGATCTCAATATTCCCACTCTATCTTCACAAAATATGCTCCAGCAATGCACACTGCAAAATCCTCATCTCAAGTAATTAAAGTGTAAGGAGTAATGCGAAGACGCTGCATTGTCGAAAGCACAGAATTCCACAGTTCTCCAAGATTAATGTCCCATCCCTCTAACTTGGTTGTTCTTGGCTTAAGTATTCAACATAATGCTGCTCATTACAGGGAGCAGTGACATCTCTATCCAAGGGGGAAATACGGTTCAAGTCAGCTTTCGTGTTTAAATATTAGTAGTAAATTCAAATTCAATTTCACATGATCAGTGTATGTGACACTAACTACATCAAGGTAGACTTGGGGATTTCTCAGCTCCGTATTGAAGAGAATTACATGACTGAAAACTAATTAGGGAAGCACATAAAGTGAATTTATTTAGTATTCTCTTGTATGTAGTTAACTTCAAGTAATGTATCAAATTTCCCACAGAAAAAAAAAATAACGTGGCCACATAACACTGAACAAAATGCATCAGAAATCAGATCTAGCAAATTATCCTTATTTTTCTCCTCTTTTAAAACTAAAAATGCTTAAGCTGTAATGAAAAAATTATAATACTAGGGATTTTTCCTCTGGAGAAGAGGAGAGCTTTGGTACCGCGTCTCATGCGGGGAACTAGAAACAGCTGCCACGGAACGAAAAAGAGCAGTCAAATGTTATTTGTCTCTTTGACCAAACAGCACCTGAATTTTGTTTCCTGGAGCTCCGGGGTGCATCTCTGGCAGCAGTGCCCTGCCCAGAGCAGGAGCAAAGCCTGACAGCTGCTCCGCAAGCGGGGCTGTGGCACCAGCATCCCCACGGAGCAGGGTTGGGACACTGGTACCCACACAGAGCAGGATTGGGACACTGGTATCCATATGGAGCAGGGTTGGGACACTGGTATCCACACAGAGCAGGATTGGGACACTGGCATCCCCACGGAGCAGGGTTGGGACACTGGTATCCCCACGGAGCAGGGTTGGGACACTGGTATCCCCACGGAGCAGGGTTGGGACACTGGTATCCATATGGAGCAGGATTGGGACACTGGTACACACACAGAGCAGAATTGGGACACTGGCATCCCCATGGAGCAAGGTTGGGACACTGGTATCCACACAGAGCAGGATTGGGACACTGGTACTCACACAGAGCAGGATTGGGACACTGGCACCCGCACAGAGCAGTTCTGCTCCAGCCCTGTTCAAAACAAACGTGTGCCAAAACCTGCTCCTAAATCTTTTCTCTCATCCCTCACACACTTTCCTGCTGATTATAAAAAGCTTTAGGATGAACCCAGCTCGCCCCAGCTTCTCCTTCTCCCCTCCGTGCTGGGCTGTCACACTCAGACTCTCCACCTTCTCCCTCTCCTTTTCCATCTCCCTTTCCTTCCTCCTCCTCCTCCTCCTCCTCCCTGCGCCCAGGTCTCACCAGCCAGGCTGAGCCCAGCCCTGCAGCCTGGGTGGCACTGGTGACAAACGCTCTACCTCCGAACACCCCATAAATGTTTTATCACGCTGTTGCCGCGCATTATAAATGATAAATAATGACAATAGATGTCTTACCAAGTATTTATCTCCTATTGTCGGGCTTCGAGCAGAGCATTAAGTCTAAGTGCTGGTAAGGCTGGGTATTAACAAAGCCATTTGTGATAAATGGAGCAGCCCTGGCGGGTCACTGACACTTTGACAAGCTTTCCATAGGCACTTTTCCCTGTAGTGGTTTTTTTTTTTTTTTGCTCTTTTGTTTTTATCACCCAATTGAAGTAATTGCAATCCTAAGAACAATAATAAAATATGTTATTAATTGGGGATAAACAAATAAAGCTGACTCTCCTGAAGGCACTGAAATAAGAGGGTGATGTGGCTGCAGTGTCAAAGGGATCCATTTTTTTTTACTACCTGCAGTGCTAAAAAGCAGAATAAATAACAATATTGCAGATTCATACGATGAATTATTGAAGAGTGGTTGGTGATTAAGTTCAAAGAGACCTTAAGGATCAGATCCAAAAAGTCTCTGCACTGGAACCAGGTGGTTCCTTCAGTTTCAGCCTGGATTTGTCGTTCTCTCCTAGGGCAAAGCTCTTTTTGCACCATAATTTCTCAAAATAACAATAATATCTCAATCAGGAGCTTCATTGAACTCTGTTTATTGACACATTCCAGTTTCATTTGTGGCTAAAACCTGCCTCTTATATCCTATGCTCAAATTTATCATCCTATGCACAAGGACCCGGGAAATGGAATTTGGAACTCATCTTTTGGGTGGGAAGCCTCCAACATGCGCCAAGAAAACATTGCCCCAAATTTGAGTTCTGCCTGCACATTCAGGTTCAGCTTTCAAACACGGGAGCAAAAAGGAATCTCCTCACACTGGAACCAGAACTGGGAGGAGGAGAGGAGGGCTCAGCTCCAGGGGTGCCCATGGCTCCCAGGGCAGCTCCAACTCTGCCTCCAAACTCCACGAGTCAGATCAGGCAAATCCTGTCCCGGGGGAGAATCTATTTCTGACTTAGGCACGCTCAAGGAAGACCAAAGTGATGAGTAAACAGATTTTTGAGGACGCAGTTTTAAGCTGTGTTGACTGTGGAGAGGGGGGACCATCCTCTGGCATCAGGAGAGGAATTTGCCCACAGTTGGAAAGTCAAACTCTGCTCCTGCCAGCCTGGGAATATCCTTCAGGGCTTTTGTGTCCCTGAAGCTGAGTTTCCTTACTCAAGTAGCTCATTTCTTAAGGGATAGAAGCCTGGAGTTTGTAAAAATAAAGAGAACTTTCCAGCATTTTCTTTACACGAATTTTTGGTGAATGGATTGCTGCCAAATGCCCAGGATTTTCCAAAATGGAACCCTCTGTCCACCCTTTTTGGGACAGTGAAACAACTGTTATATTGAATAAAAGCAGCAAACTTTAAAGTAAAAAAGAAAAACTGATGGCCAGAAGTAGATGGGGAACAAAACGGAGAATTTTGATTATAAAGCCAAAACAATCCCCTGATTTTAATATAAACATTTAGCAAATCTCTCAAAGAGAACTCAACAGCTAATTGCTTATCTGGTAACTTAAATGTATAAGTTTGTGCATTATATAAACACAAAATCAAAAGAACCTCATTTTCTTTCTAGCACTGGAAATGTGTATGAGGGATTTTTTCTCTCTCCCTCACAAATTAACTTTCCTAGGGTTAATCTATAATATCCAACCAATATTTTTCTTTAGGCAAACAAAACATTTGGCAAGAATTTGGGGGTGGGGGGGAAAGGGGTGTGTTTTTCGGTTATTTGGGTTTTTTTCTTTTACATCTCTAGTCTGTGTTTTAGATATGAAAGAGCATCTCAAATTTCCTGCCACGGACGACAATCGACAATCCTGGGATATGATGGGATTGTTGGGGTGTCAGTGCAGGGTCAGGAGCTGGAATTCCATGATCCTTGTGGGTCCTTTCCCCTTCAGGATACTCTATGACGCTCTGCCTTTTTTTTTTTTTTTTTTTTTTTTTTTTTTTTTTTAAGAAAATTGATCAAATCCTAAAAATTCCAGGCTCCAAAAGCCTTTAGGAACCCATTAGCCACGGTTCCATGTACAAGGTGTCAGGAGAAGGGAAGGGAAGTGTCCTGTATTCTACACCTTTCCAAGCCAAAGACCAAGCTCTTTCTCCTTCAGCAAAAACAGTTTAAATTAAAAAGAACTTCTTCGAAATGTCTTCATGAAGATGTTTCAAATGCCACCTGATTCAGCATTGAGTTTTTGGCTAGAAACAACAGATTTAGGGTAAAAGACTGTTCACAGTGTCAAAATTGTCCTTTTCACACAAGTACAGACAGAGGGGGAATGATATTAGACCCTATTATTCATGGCAAAGCCTAATAAAACTAAATAATTACAACTACAGAAACCAATCCCAAATATCAGAACTCATTTCTAATTATTATATTAGATTTTAGCATGAATATTTGAACATTTGAATATTTAAATATTTAGAGTGAATATACAGAAATATTTTTACATAATATTTTATCCAGTAATTTTATCCTCTGCCTAAACTCTTGAGATAAGGAACAAAAGGCTGGAAAACATGATCTGTATAAAACTGATGCTAAGTGAGCTGGGTGAACCCAAAGGGAAGGATCAGCAGTGATAAGTTTGTACATAGATGGGTGGTAGCTGCAAAGAATTTGTTCCATGTGTCCACTTCAAAAAGGATAAATAGGAACAGGCTGGAACTGCTGAGAAGGAGATTTTGATGAGGCATTAACAAAAATAAAAGAGCCTATAGAGATTGTGGAAAGTCCATCAGTGGGGATGTAAAGAGCCAGCTAGACAAGGATCTGTCACAAAGGATTTGGGCACAGCTGATCCTGCCTCCAAGCCCTATTTCCTTTAATATCTGTGCTCTTCCCTCTCTGCTTGCACTGTTAATTCAGACTTTGCTCTTCCCATGTGAGAATATTTTCCTATTTTTACTTCACTTGTGAATGAAACGCGTTCAATACTCTGATTTTTCGTTTTTCTTCTTCCTGAAACTTTAGGATCTAGAATTCACTAAGTATTTTAAGACAACTAAAGCCTTCAGGAAAGCAAAACTGTGGTTTCTCTTTATGTCTAATTTCATTTAGCAAATAGCACACATTAAAGTAAGCATTTATCAATATGACTCACGAGTGACAAATTAAAAACTGGATGAAAACTAAATGGAATGAGAAAATTACTCTAAAATACTAAACCAAACTGGCACCAGGCATCTCAATGCCTGAAGAGTAAACTTTCCCTCCTCTGATATTTCAGATGATGCTGGGAGAAAAAAATTTAAAAAAAAATGTTGCTAAGAAACATTCCCCCGTCCTGATTTAAACCAAAGATCAAAATGAAGATGAGAAGACGTAGATGAAGTAGCTTTGGTCAAAGAACAAACAACTCAGAACTCTCACAAAGATTAAATGTGGATTTATCTCCAGGATCTCTTGCTTTTTATCAGAGCAGTCTTGGAAGGAAGAGACAAGAGGAACTGCAATGCAAACTGAAAACGACCCAGGAAATCTTCCTGAGTTTTGAAATAGTTTGAATGACGTTCTCAGGGCATTTCCAGAAATAGAAATGCCCAGTGCTCAAGTACAGCAAGGAAAGCAAATAATCCCTGCTGCAGCAAAATCAAAAATAGGCCTGGAGCTTTCAAACCCTCCCCTCATCATTTCTTTAACCTTGTCCCTCTTGCCCATGCGAGTTCTGTGTTCCTGCAACGCACCCAAAGTGTTGGCACCAGGAGGAATTAATGGAATTAATTACCATTGGCACTCCAATTAATGGCATTCCCTCAAATGAGGCTCTCCAGCCTTTCCAAAACATTTCTTTCTTTGAGATTTTCTCCTGTTTGCCCAACACATTCCATTTTTCAGTCAGTCCTGAACACTGTTTCCTTCCTAGTCTTTCCCATCCATTCTTAATTTTTTAAAAATTTGAAGGTGTTTTTTTTTTTTCTATACAGGCCATTATAATGAGATTTTCTCTGTTATTTCTATACACACACACATCCCCCATATGATCTGTCTTCTTTCTACCTTCCTCAAGCCACCTCCCTACTGCAAACACTCCAATCTACTGGGATTTTTATCCAGAAATTGAGGCAATTCCTTCTGGTTTTTTTGTAACATGTTCAACAGCAAAACTTAGACATTAGAACTGATTAACTAAATCAAAATCCGATGGATAAATCAGAAAAATATTTTAGGTTTTGGTTTTAATCCCTTTTTTTACCCCCCTCCATTGCAGCCTTTGCTTCAGGAACTGCTTCTTGAAGGCCACTACCCACGAGATGTAAAATTCCATCAATTAAGCTGAAGTTTAGAAAAAGTTAAGCTGCTAATTTGGTCTCTAATCACCTAACACAAAAATCCCAGTGTTTTGTAATGACATCATACATAACCATAAGGCAGAATGGGATGCCATCTGTTTTGCACCATCTCCTTTTGTCTTATTAATCAGAACTTATTTCTGCACCTCACTTTTTCTACTCTGTAGAGAATTCAATACCTGGAATCCTTTATTTTATGAATTCTGGATTTATCTGACCCTCAGGTCTTCACAATTCTATCAGCTCACCAATAAAGTCAGCATGAAATTAGTTCTCCTTATTTGTTGCATTATTTTAGATGTGTGGTTAAGTAGTAAATAATTCTTACAATCCACCAAAAAAAAAAAAAAAAAAATCAGTTTTGGCCTAATGATACTTCAACTATAGAAGTAAAACTAAATATTTTTTAAAAAATCATTTTCTTCCTCAAAAATTTTTAGGATCAAAATTATTCTCATGAGCAAAATTAATTTAATACTTATGTACAGAAGCTATTTTACCATTCACTGTTAGTGTTGCTTTGCTTCAAACTTTCATAAAAACAAACACCCCAGATCCTGAATGTTTCTAGGAAGAAAAATACCTGATTTCAGGCCGGCCCAGAGTGTTTTTAGGATATTTGGGGTGACTCAATCCTTTCTAAGAGATGAGGGCTGAGTGTTATCATGAAAAAAAAATGCCCAATATGATGTTTTTAAACTAAACTGCTGTTACAGCTTGAAAAATAAAGTAATTTTTTTTTTCTTACTTACATTTATTTCTGTGGAATGTATCCCCACCCACCAACAGGAATATCCCTCCCAGCACAAACTCTTCAGGGTACAAACTGTGCCCTCATCTCCACTGGAAATTACTGAGCACATTGCAGCACTTCCCCAAAACAAAATAGTAATATGCAGGCTGCAGAATGTGCTTCTCCACAGCATAAAGCATCTGGTTTCGCAGTTCATTAGAGGTTTCTTTTCCTCTTATGGCTTTGTGGATAACTTTTTACGCCCTGTTTAGAGCCAGCAGTGAGTTGGCATCTCCAAAGCCACAGTCTGAACACTTTTCCAAAGCTGCAGCAGCCACTCGTGGTTGTGGCTTTATCGACTTCAGCCCCTCTCTCCTGGTTCTCCTGGGTTTCCTACCTGGAATGTTTTCATTAAACTTGGGGGGGGCTGTTCTTCAGTTTATCTTTTTTTATCTTTTTCCTTTCTATGCCCTTTACTGGCTGCTCAGCTTCCTGTGCTGGCTGAGCTGTGAATTCCTGGAGTTTCATCAGTTCAGGCATCCCTCCCCTCCTTTATTTAGGGATAAACAATGAAGAGAATCGGGGAATAATTTGGGTTGGAAGGGACTTTAATGCCCATCTAGTTCTAACCCTCCTTTAGAGCAGGGCTGTACCCCACTTATCCACTCCCTCATGTAATTTATATTAATTAAACGGGGTGGGGATTAATTCCAGGCTGGAAGTTTCACAAGCAAAACCCCCTGCCCCAAAATCTCCTGTTGGACACTGGCAGAGGTAGAACTGATCTGAATTTTTCAACAAATTCCAGACAGCCTTTGCAAAAGTGCAGTTTAAACCAGGCTTTAACACAGAATGCCTCGGAATGTAAAATTCCCCCAGCGGCCTGGCAGGGCACCTGGGATGCTCAGCCACACAGGGAGATGCTGAGGAGCTGGGTCAACTTGGAATTCGCAGAAATTCCCTGAGCATCTCCCAGTCCAAATCCTGCTGCCCCAGGCCAGAAAACCTGGCTGGGTAAACTCTTGCTCCTCGAGAAAAGTTCAGGGTAATTTTGTGCTGGATTTGTAGCACCATCCCTTTCCCCACCAATTCCTCCTGTGTGATGGAGCATAAAGTCACCCTTGAAACTCTCTCTGAAAACCAATCCCTTCTTTCAAAATAATCTGGAGTTTCCTCAAACTACCATTCCCTTTCCTTATTTATCACCACCCCAGTTCTTGTGTGATCTGCAAGCATTAAAAAGGTTTTTTTTCCAGGTCGTTACTCATTGCACGGAAACGCGTTAGGCCATGGCTGGATCTCCACGAGATGTTGCTGAAAACATCCCCATTACTTTTTTGCAATTAGTTTACCACTTTTAAATCTGCTTAATAGGGGCCACAGCCACTTTTTTATGTCCTCGTTTCTTTTATTGAAATGTCGTGTAGCACTAAGTCAAGGATAGGATTTTCAGTATGTTGTGGCAGCTCCAGAAGCTTTATCAGTCCCTTTAGCTCAGATCTTTGATCCCAAAGCCCCAAATCTTGGGGCCAGCTGGTTGCCAAACTTTCTTTTAGTTCTGGAATTTTATCTAAATTAATTCTGTCTGAATTAATATCTGTAATTTTTACCATGACCATTGCCAAGACCTATCCTTTTATGAATGCAGTTCAACCAATGTCTTAAACACAAATAAAATGAGGGATGACAAAGTAGAAAAAGCTAAGATTCATCAAAATAAGTCCTATTTATCAAAATAGGTCATGTTAATCAAAATAAGTAATATTTATCAAAATTCAGGTGTGGGGTAAACTGCTGATTTGGGGTTTTTTTTCCCTTTTTCGTTGGGTTTGGTTTGGGTGTTGTGGTTTGTTTTTTTTAAATACACTCCTCTGGCAGAAACTATTCTCTTTTGGGAAATGATCTTTCCACCAAGAAAATAATTTAAGCTCTTTTCTTGCAACAAGACCACTGTCAGCTCACCTTTGACAAGGGAGTCTCCAAGTTAATAACTGCTTCTGACTTAGTTAAAGAGTAGAAGGTCTCCTCCAGGCAGATTTTTTAATTCAATCAAACAATTAAAGGTAAGATTTCTCCCTTCTAGGATTCTCCAAAGGGTTTAGGTGTTTAATTCATTTCAACAAGTCTCTGACCAGCAAGTAAAGCCTTTCTGTTGTGATTTATTGGCTTGTCTAGCAGCAGATCTCCCAACAAAAGCTGGAGCAGGGAACCTCCACCAGGCGGTTTCTCCTAACCACAGCTTCCTATATTTTTCTTTTTATTCTTTGTATTAATAATTCCATATCAAACTTGCCCAGAACTCAGGAGATGCTTTAACCAGAGATGCTGCAGCCTGAAAACCTGGTGATGGTGAATATTCCCTAAGGAATCCAATGGCTCCATGGCAGGGGCACTTAGGAACAGTTAAAATTTACATTCCCCTGCGTATTTAAAGGACTTTGTTTGAATTAATGAGCTCTAGCTTCCAGTCTTTGAGAGCTGCACATCACTTTTTGGTGATGGTACACGATTTACAGGAAGATTTAGATCCCATCATGCATATTTTTATGGATATTAAACACATATGTGTGTATATGTAAATATAACACCTTCGTGTACCCGTTTCCATAGTTATTCTGGGTTTTCCTATTTTTCTGTGAGTGTGTTTTTCTCAATTAAGGAAAAAAAAATTAATCACATGTTGTAACTAAGAAAAGTAAATATTTTTGCCCAGAATCTTCATGTCTCACACCTATTTCCAAGAGGCAGCAGGTGTCCCCATCCACTCCAATTCAGAATTCCATAATTCCATCCATCCCACCCAATATTTGTGTGTGGCTTCTGGACCTGAGTCAGTTGTCTCTCCTTGCTCAGCCAAGGATGGATCATTAGACTTGCAGCAATTAGATTTTACTTTAAATCAGCAAAATGGAGATTTCCCCCAATCCCATTTACGACATTCTTGGAGAAAATAGGTACAATTTCCAATCTCAGCCTCCCTTCTGCTCCATTGTTATACAAAATGGGCACCAAAAGCTACACATAACTATAAAATGATTATGATTTATCTGGGTACTTTGTTCCTTTAATCTATTAGGCCAATTGTCCTAATTTAACTAATTCTGTTAATTTAACTTTGGGGTTAATCTTGCTTTAAGAACACTTTTTGCTGAACAGGAAGACCATGCTCAGCTGGTGCGTTTTCTTTTTTAGACCTGAATGTAACCTTTTAAAAAAAAAAAAAAAACCACAACCAAAAAACAACAAAAGTTTCTAGTATATCATGTGATCAATAGATACAAGTACTTTCATTTTTTAAATTAGTCTAAGGCTATTTTCCTTTTACTGTTGTATAAACAGGGAACTGAAGGGTAAAATAGTTAAAACTTAATGCTATAGTGCTAATGTGGCTTTTAAATCACGTCAGCAGCAATCACTGCATTATAATTAACAATTTATTGAACCAGCAATAAAATGAACATCACATTACTTCTTAAAGCAGCAGAATAAAATGGCTAATAAATAGCATAAGCCAGACAAATTGCAGAGTAATAGAAATTTTCTTAAGATTTATAGTGTGCACAAAGATGGATGTGCTATTAGCAGGAGCTCCAATACTTGACAAAATTCTTTTTGCAGAGACATAGTTACCAGGCATGTCAGAGTTCACAAGTCTAAGTGGTTTATCCAAATTTCAGCTCACTGCTATTACAGTGGGAAATACTCATTACAAGGTTTTGTAACTGCAAGCAATGCGTGCATTTGCCAACATTCAAACTGCTACTGCCAAAAAGATACTAAAATATTTTATAAACTGTCAAATAACAAGTCTGCTCGCTTAATCTGAGTCTATTTTCTACTTCACGGGCGGGAAAACCTCCCAGGCCTGATCCTGGGGTCTGCACTCGGGCGGAACTTCCCTCAGATTTGGTATTTTGGAGTTTCCACCATTTTTTTTCCCCTATGGAAAGGGCTGGGTTGGGTTTGGAGAGAGGGGGGAAAGTCATCAGGGAGGAAACCTGGATTGAGTGGAGCTGGAAGCTCCGTTAAATATCTCCTCTTTCCCAGGGCTGGGGTTACGGGAAAAGGAAAAGCGTTCCTGCTGTTCCCTCGTGTTGTGATTCCTCACGTCAAGAGTGTCTCTCTTATGTTCTGGTTTCAGCATAACAGATGCAGTTTTTACATGACGTGTCACAACATGGAGCATCAACTGGAAGGAGTCTAAAAGAGCTTTTATTTTTTTTCTCCCCAATTTTTTTGGGGGGGAGAAAAAAAAAATAAAAGACAGAAAACCCCACCCTGCTTTTCAGTGGAAATTGAGGTGAGGGAGTTTGTCATGCAGAGTTCCCTTCAGCCACTGTGAGGAAAGGACTTCCACTCTTTTATTTTAAATTGAGAGATATCAGCAACTACCTCATGTTCAAATTTCAGATTTATTCGATGTGTAAACCTTGACGTGGAATCGCGTTAATCCCGGCAGTAATTAGCTGTTAGACAATGGGGGCTGATGAGAACATGCACATCTTTAATAATGCAGCACTCCCTGAGCCTTGAAGATAAATTACCATTCACTGACTGCTCGAAGGTGATGTTGGTTACGTGTTGAGATTGTTATTCTATCATTTTCCAAAAAAAAAAAAAAAGCTGTTTTCCTAATGACTGTGCTTTTCCAGCAGGGAATCCTACTGGGAACATCTTCAGCCTCCTCTCTGGGAGATCATGGGGGGAAGTTGAGCACACAAGGAAGGGAATTCCTGGAATTCAATCACCCTACAATCATTGCTGGGGTTCCAGCTCCATGAGGGGTTGGGAACAGATGGATTTTATGGTGCCTTACAACCCAAACCATTCTATGGTGCTCATGCATTTTGGAGACACTGAAATAATAATAATAATAATAATAATAATAATAATAATAATAATAAATAGCAACAGCTGGAACCACCCAGCTCCCTGATTAAATGGGTGAGCACCAGCTTGGCTGCACTGGAGTCATTATTGACACAATCTGAGATGGGGAGTTTGGTGTCCACAGCCCAGTCAGGATTTTCCTAAGCTGAATTGAACAGAAGGAGGTATTTTTGCCTGAATTGATGAACTCCTCCAACAGGGAATCCTCATAGGAAGAGCAGCAATTGCCTCCTTGGGATCTGTAAACTTATCCCTGCCCCTCACTCCTGGCAGGAGTCTCTTCTCCTGTTCATCCCACGCCCACAGCTTGGCTCTGAAGGGTTTGGAACACTGAATAGCAACAATCACGGCTCTGACCTGAAGATCAGGAAAACCCAAGAGAGAACACAAAAATCCCAAAGATACAGATCCAGCCTCAGGTACTAACAGGACTAAGAGCATCAAGCTGATTCCAGACCTGCTGGGGATTTTAATCCCTTGGACAAAAGGCCGCAGCACAACATTCAGAAGGACATGTTAATACCCCTCATTTCTGCACAGTGGTGGGCTATGAGTCTTCATTCAAAAAAAGGAGAGAAAAATGTGAGTTTTCATTCAAAACTCATATTTTGCAGAAGGCTGAAAACCAGACAAGCAAAAAGAGGAATAACCCCCTTGGACAGCACCCAGGAATAAACCAGAGCCAGAGGGATGAGGTAGTATTATTCCCTAATAATATTATATTAATAATATAATTATATTATTCCTTAATATTATTCCAGCTGTTATTCATTGACGGCACCAGGTCTTTTTGCAGAAAAATGCAAATGCTTCATATCAGTGAAGAGAGCACCAAACAAACACTAAAAAAACCTCTTGATTATGAAAGTATTTAAGTTGAATGCCTTCCTCCTGTTTATATCTAAAGCATTTGTGATCAAGGAATAATTTCTGAAACAACAAAACTGGGAATAGTAATGGTATAATAAATTAAAAATATTTCAAAATAAAGTCTCTTCTCTTATTTCAAGGTCCTCCTTCTCTTATGCCACCTCCTAATATTTTGAGGGGTTTAAAACTGCTCTTATTAAAAACTACTGAGAAACTCACACAAGACTTCTATTCCACATACAACCCACTTTTCTCTGTTGGTTCTGAAAAAAACTCTAAACTTCAGTTAAATGTCCAACTTGAACTAAGGAAATAAAAAAATACAGCACAAACCATTTTAAAATATCCATAATTGCATCATATGAACTCAGTGTCTGCATTTTTCATCATGCTGAAGAGATAGCTGGGTGGACCAAAGTGATTTTTTGGTGTAGAGATCTTAAATAGAACAAATATCCAAAAGCCAACTCTGGTGCAGTTTTGCTGAAGGTGGGAACCTTCAGGACAGCTGAGTTAGCTGAAAATTCACTCATGAGATTAAATCTCTCTGAAATTCAGGTGCTGCTTCCCTTTGACTGCACCAAAACCAACAAAAACTCAAGGTATCTCACCATGGGAAATGGAGATCAGCATGGAAATTAATTCATTCCTTCCATCAGCTGGACCACACCAAAATCTGTAATACTTCAGGTTTTAGGGAATTATTAAACAGCTCAGCCTTCTCTGAGACTGAAAATAGTTTAGAGATATCCTTTTTATATGTGTTAAACACACACATTTATTTTTTGGAGACAAATGGATGAAGGAAAACAAAATGGATACACGAAGTGTGAGAAATAATTGCTACAGAAAACTGCCAAGTCTCATATCTGATCCCTGGATCTTCCCATCACTGCTCCAGCAGTGGCTGTGCTGGTGGAACCCAACTAAGTACAAAGGGAGTGACCAGTTCATGCCTTCAGCTTGGGGAGAAACCCAAAGAAAAAAAAAAAAATGAAAAACCAAACAAACGCAGAAATAAAAAAAAAAAAAAAAAAAAAAAAAAAAAAAAAAAAAAACCACAACTACCAAATATAGGGTAAAAAAAATTTAAAAATATTAAAAATCAAATGTAGGGTAAAAAATAAATTAAAAACCAACATGACAACAACCACCAGAATTCTTGCAGGAGAGGTCAACAATTATTTCCCAAAATTATTTCCTCAGCAGAAAAATCTGCACCATTTGGGTGAAGGAAAAGATGAGAAATAAAATCACAGAGTCACAGAAGATGCTGAGTTGGAAGGAACCCCTCAGGATTATGAAGTCCAATTCAGTAAAACACCAGTGCAGCCCTTCTGCAGCTGCATAGACAGTGGAAAATATCTGTATGTGTCTGAAAAATCATGGAAAAATATATGGATTACTGGATCTGACTTCTTCCAAGCTCCCCATTACTGCCTGGAGAATTTCTTTAACTTCAATTTGTTGGCAAACCAGAAGGCAACAGGAATTAAAGGGTGCCCAGGAACACATCAAGCCTGTTAAACAATAGGAAAGATTCCATCTTTAAAAGAGAGAAATAGAAATATTTGAGTGTTGTATAAATAAATGGGTCACCTCTGGTTATTAGAGAGTTTTTGTGGGGATTTTTTTGTTTGGTTTTTTTTTTTTGAGGTGTTTTGAGTTCTTTTTTTGTGGGTTTGTTTGTGGGGTTTTTTTGTTTTGTTTTGGGGTTTTTTTGTGGTTTGGTTTTTTGGTTTGTTTTTTTTTTTCTGTTTGGTTTTGGTGTTTTTATTTTGGTCTGGTTTGATGGGGTTTTGTGGTTTGGTTTTTTTTTTGTTTGTTTGTTTTGGCTTTTTTGGGTTTTTTGTGGTTTGGGGTTTGTTTGGGGTTTTTTTTAATTTCTTTGTAGAATAATTCTCACTTGGAAAAAAAAACCTTTTATGCAGCCTAACAAGGTACGTAGATTCTGGAGGCATAAAAAGGTGCAGTAAATCACTATATTTCAGATGTTGGCTTAAAGGAATTAAGTGAAACAAGAGTTTATAACAAAGAACTTTGTTACCCTGGAACATGCTCCATAAAACTCTCACAAACTGCTCAAACCAACACTTCAAGTGTCACAGGTCCTTTCTAACACCACCAAAGTTTTTACAGCTGTGGCCAGGCTCACACCCAGAGCTGTGCCTTGGCCATCATCTGTTTATTTTTTTGGGCCACTGCAGGTGGTCACAGGGGAGTAAAAGGAAAGGAAATTCAGAGTTTTTGTGTCTGGCTTCTACATTTTTGCCACAACTTCATGGATGGGCATCACAATAATCAGGGAAAACACAAAGTTTTTCCCAAGCTATTCCCTACAATCAGTGGGATTTGTTGATCAGCTCCAGAAAGCAACACTGGTGCCAGATAATTCCCCCAAGAGCAGCACACCTGGGAAATTCACTTTAAAAGGGTATTTTTGCTCGATTTTTGCAGGAAAACCTCTTAGGGTGCACACGAAATGAGTGTACAGAGCATCACCTCTCCACAGCACAGAACAGCAAACATCAAATGTCAGGAAACTGCCCCACAAAGTCGGAGGATCATGAATCCAAACCAAGGAGAACTCTGGGCAGATGAAGGTAAAACTTCACTGAGATTTTTCCAACTTCCACTGTGGTAGAACAAAGACCAAATACTGGATTACCAAAACACCCAAAATGTGTTAAGTGTTTCTCATTTCAATGTCTAAAAACCAACATTTCCTTTCTCAGTGAAGTCAAAGGCTCTAGCAAAGCTGCAATTTCTAGTAAGCAAATAAATTCGGTGCCTAGAATTTCCAAATTCAGCATAAAAGGGTTTAATTTGTTATAATTTGGGTTTGGTTTTGGAACAACACACACTGGCCTGACAAGTGCCTACTAAAGGGGCACACACAAAATTTTGGGACAAAAAGTACCAATTGAACAACTGCCTCAGAAATTCTAAGTCTCCTGTTGATGAAAGGAAATAAGTGGGGCAAGAAGGAAGGAGAGGAATCAGCCAAAAGATTTTTTTTTTTAAATATTGAGCTAAAAGACTTCTATTTGTTGTTTGGGGTTTTTTAGAAACACCAAGTCTTTGAAAGAACGAGTGGATTTTTTTAACTGCTCAATTGATACTACCTTATAAAGAAGTTTCATTAAATCTCCTGAAGTAATTTTTAAAAACTTGAGCAAGACCTATCATATTTTTGCAGTTTAGACAAGCCAGGTATTTCTGGTAGAAGCAAATTTTCCTTCTGCTGCCATCTTGTGCCCCAGAATCCCTGGGATAAAAAACAAAACAAAACAAAACAAAAAACAAACAAAAAAAAAAAAAAAAAAAAAAAAAAAAAAAAAAAAAAAAAAAACAAAAAAAAAAAAAAAAAAAAAAAAACACCTTCATTAAGTTTCCCTAACCACTTCAGGAAGGTGGGAAAATCTCTGGTTTAAGGGAGTATTTGAAGAAAAATACTGAGATAAGACTTGGAAATTTAAGGGATGCTGCTCCCAGGTTAATTCCTTAGGGACAGGAACAACTGTGTTCCAAGATTAGAAAAAGTGTCCTGTTTTGAGGACAGCAGCAAAAGTCTGACCAGGATGCTCCAACAGGGCATTAATGATCAGTCTGACCAGTAAAAGTCTCTCTTCTCTCTCTGCCTTGGCAGATTTGATATAAAATCAATATCTCCTGTGAAAGAAATACTGTATTTTTAGCCACTTGATTCTGAAAACCTAAAATCTTAGAGCCCAGACCATCTGATTGTTGAGAGACCACAAGGATGGATCACATCCCACAGGAATCTCCCTGCACCTGGTGCCAGTTTATAGTCCATGGAAAGAGTGTAAAAATTTCACAACCCTTCCCCTGTGCTCTTAATTAATGAAATCAAGAGGAAAAACCAGGATTTTTCTAGCACTGCATAACTTTGCATATCAACAGAATGGTTTGGGTTGAGGGGGCCTTAAAATCCTTCTTGTTCCACCCCCTTTTTATGGACACCTTCCACTATCCCAGGTTGCTCCAAACCCTGTCCAACCTGACCTTGAACACTTCCAGGGATTTAATGTCTATCAGAGATATTCTTAAAGAAAAATTAAGAGAAGAAAAAGATGCTACAAGATTCCCTCATTTCCAAATTAAATTTGGAAAGAAATGCATGAACACACAAGAGCTATAAAGTTTTCCCCAAACACTTACAAAAACCCTGTTGCCTGTAATCTCTGACCTTCAGCACAGAGATTTTTGGTGCAGAATCAATGGAATTTAAATCAATGGAATTTAAAGATAAAGTCATTTTGAAACAGAAGAGATGCATTGAGCACTGCCCTTCCTGAGAGGGGTTTTACTCCACTCTAAATCCCCAACTTTTTGTCACAGGTTTGAAAAGCCAGAAAGGGCTGGATATTTTTCCTAACCCAAACATTTTTGTGAAACATGTAAAGAATTTGTGCTGGTTCTGAGCCCCAGTTATGGTACAGGAAGGTCAAACTGCAAAATCTCATCCAGGGTTCCCACCCCAGAGGTTTCTTGTTGGAGCCAAGGATGGATGAAGTCCCTGGGGGAACCCACCAAATCAGAACCCCAAATCATTTTTCCCTCTGCCCACGCACATATATGACATAAAAGGAAAAATTAAAACTTGCCCTGGATTAAAAATATTACTCCTTATATCAATTTAAACCACTGAACAATAGGTTTAGTGTCAAAATCTTGAAATTTGGTGTTTGCTTTCCATAGGATTCACAGGACTTGCAAGACTCAGTGATTTTTTCCTTAAGGAACTTCAGTTCAGAGAACTACAGCAGGGAAAGGTTCTGGCCAGTGGAAAGGAATACAACACAGAAATAAAGAATTTACTAAGATTATTCAAAGTAAAAACATCCAGAATTCAGAAATGAAAAAGGAATAACAAACACCCATATTTGTTCAGCACTGCAGGTGGGGAACATGGTTAAAATTCTGAGGAAGGAAATAGAAAAGGAGCATAAAAATAAACACAAAAAAAATCCCCAGTATTATCCTCATTTATACCCCTGATTGCACCTACCTCTGTGAGTACATAAAGGAGGGCACATCCTCATATCCAACAGCACCAGCAGAGGAATCCCACACCCTAATCCAGGCAAAAAATCTCTGGGAAAAGGGAAAAAGCACCACCCTGGTGAGCTCAGCAGGTGAAACCAGTATGGGGAGTGGTGGTGCCTTCCCATGGCCTGAATAAAGGATGAAATTGGGAGGGAAAATTACATAAACACCAACAGATGGGGGCTCAGAAAGCCACCACATTTCAGGAATTTTTTCAATGGTATTTCATGATTTCTCACCCTTATCAACAAATCCAGGCCAGTGGCTGTATCTTGGATTGAGGATTTGCATTTAATTTAATTATCTGCTGTCTGCATTACTTCCTGTTTCCTGGGCACACCACCTGGAGAGGTGACATTGTTGTAAAGAAAGGAAGCATCAGCTCTTGGATCTGGAAATTCCTTGCACACTGTTCATATCACACTAAAATATCCCAATTTCCTCAGCTGGACAGAGCAGGGGAGCACAAGGAGCAGTTTAGGGACAGCCCTGGGATGTTCTGAACCACAGCCACCCCTGCAGGCTGGGGGATACAGGTGTGCACATTCCAGCTGGGATCCAGCATGGGGCTGGTCTGGGATGTTTGGAGATCATGGAATGGTTTGGGTTGGAGGGGAACTCAAAGTCATCCAGTGCCACTCCTGCCATGGTAGGGACACCTTCCACTGTCCCACTGATGCCTTGGGAAGGCTGAGCTGGAACAGAGGCTGGACAGAGCTGGAGAATAAAGTCGGGATCTATTGAAAAGCTTCCAGGATGCACTTTGGGCAGGACAGGGCCTGACCAGGGATAAACCCAAGGTGGACACAAAATGGTCACAAAATGGCTGATGGGTCACAAGAGCTTACATCTTTATAAGTTTTGGTCCATTTGCACATTGGGGTTGAATTGTCCCATTCCAGCCCCAGGCTGTGAGGTCCCGTCCTTCTTGTCCCTCCCTCCAGCCCACCCTTGTTTGTGCTTTGGGGCTGAAAGTTGTCCTTGGTGTGCAGCAGGAGAAGGATTTGTTTTGTGTCCCTGCTGTGTGCAGAGCTGAGTGACACTGACTGTGAGCTCAGAGCTGAGCCCTGGGCACCACAGAACCTAAAATACAGCAAAGAGAAAGCTTAAGGCATCACCACAGTGCTCCAAGCCCTGTCCAACCTGGCCTTGGCCACTGCCAGAGATAAGGCAGCCACAGCTTCTCTGTGCCAGGTCTTCCCACCCTCCCAGGCAGGAATTCCCAATTCCCAATGTCCCAGGCAGCCCTGCCCTCTGGCAGTGGGATCCATTCCCTGTGTCCTGTCCCTCCAGCCCTTGTCCCCAGTCCCTCTGCAGCTCTCCTGGAGCCCCTTCAGGCCCTGCCAGGGGCTCTGAGCTCTGCCTGGAGCCTTCCCTTCTCCAGGGGAACATTCCCAGCTCTGCCTGGAGCCTTCCCTTCTCCAGGGGAACATTCCCAGCTCTCCCAGCCTGGCTCCAGAGGGGCTCCAGCCCTGGAGCTGCTCCATGGATTCCTCTGGACTCTCTCCAGCAGCTCCACTAAAACAAAGGCAAACAGAAAAGACAAAAATCTTGAGCGAGCTGCCACTGAATTAAAATGGGATCCCACAGATTTCAGTGGACATTGGGGTGGAAAATGCAGCACTTTTCCAGGCCCAGCTCTGGCTCAGGCCAGAAAGGCTCCAGGCTCTGCTCCTCTCCTGGAGCATCCGACAACACCATCCATCCTGGAATGCGTCTGGGAACACGCTGACGCTTCAGGAGGGGATCCGTGGGCACTTTAATTCTGTTAAGACCAAAATAATGATAAACAGGGATAATAGTTACAAAAATCCGCCCTCCCAAAAGAGTCCTAGAAATCCTAATTTACTGGCTGGTAGCTGGTAAAACAGAAATACAGTAACTTAATAATCTGAGCATAGCAGTTTTCAGGAAGGAAAATTAACTAATTCATTATCACTTCTAATTTGCTGAGGCATAGCTGCCATATTTGTAAAATCAGCAGGTTCAGAAAAAAAAAAAAAAAAGGCAAGTTTTTAATGAATGTTCTTTTTCTCCCCTTCCCAGATCCATAAATGATACAATTACTTAGCTCCCTCTAGTGCCAATTCCTAAAAATAAATTTCCCGCTAATGACTGCACTCACCAATGTAATCATCGGAGCAAATTAAAAATTCACTTGGCAATAATTAACTAGTGAACTCTCAAAGGATGGAGTAAATTGCCATGAACCAAAGCAGGATTCAACTGGTGTCACAATTACAAAGAAAGGTCAAACGTAGGCTTTCTGCAATCGCAAAAGTACAAAAAATCCATGTGCAGACATTGTGGGGTTTGAACAATTGAGGCACAAGTGAAATAAGGAGCAGCAGGGAGGGAACAGGGACAGCTCAAGGAGCAGCTCCAGCATCCCTCTGACATTTCCAATCCTATTATTAAAGTTACTTTTATTTTCTTTTTTTTTTCTTTTCTTTTTTTTTTCCCTTTTTTTTTTGTCTTTTTCATTGTGCTCTTCGTTTCCAAGGCTTGGTAGTTTGACATTCAAAAGATGCTTCTGTGCTGAAATAAGAAACCTAAAATTATGTTTAAACTAGTAATGTTTTCATTTGATTTATTATGTTTTGTTGATATTAATTAATAAAATGAAATAGTGAAAACTCTCTTTTTTGTATATAATAATAAAATAATAATAACAAAAACAAATATATATTGATAGTAATAACAGTCCATCCAGAAGAATCCCTGTGCTCATCCAGTTGTTGGAGGAAAAAGGCATAACTGGGACAGGAAGGTTCCTCATCTTGTATTTGTGCTGTGGTCATGCTCTAAGTTAAAATAACCCCGAAAAAAAACCCCCTAAAAGCAGAAAATTTGTAAGAATATTTGGGGGTTTCTTATCATTGTGGGATGGTTGTTCTATGCCCTATTTCTGGATTTCTTTCCTTTGCTTCCATACACAAAACACTTGAAGACCAAGGATTTTCTGTGCAGGACAAATGTTGTAATGCCCTTTTACCTGGAGTTTTAATGCAGTGGCCATTCTGCAAATACAAGGGTGTGATTTAGGCCAGGCTTAACTTGGAGGAGATGTCACAGCCAGGAAAGACATGTTCAAATTCCCATTTAAAGAGCATCTTTGGGGAAGAGCCTCTCATTGAACATCCAGAGGCTGGGTTAGAGGGGAGATTGGGAGGGATTTTTAGAGTGAAGGTGGAGAGGCCCTGGCACAGCTTTCCAAGATTTACTGTGGCTGCCCCTGGATCCCTGGAAGTGTCCAAGGCCAGGCTGGACAGGGCTTGGAACAGCCTGGGATGGTGGGAGGTGTCCCTGTCCATGGCAGGGGCGGGATGAGTTTAAAGGTCCTTTCCAGCACAAACCATTCTGGAGGTTAAATGAATTAAAATCTTTCCCAACCATCACCTTCTGCCCCTCTCTCCTGTCCCTTTTCCAGACTGTTCCAGCTGCATTTCTCTGCTGTTTTGGGAAGAGCAGCCCACGTGAGAGCTGCTGTGGCTGTTTCTGAGAGGACACTCATCTCTCACCACCCTCAGGCTGGTCTCTGGAAACTGAACCAAACATTTATATTTTTAAAAACTCCAAGCTAAGCTCTTGTTTAGGATGTGAAGGACAGGGCAGACCAGCACTCCAGTCACCTTTTTGCAGGAAAAGTGAAACTCAGGTAATAGAAATGGATTTCAACATTCCAGTCATGCCAGCTATCCCAAAAATAATTTTAAAGTTTTGTGATCATCTGGAAATTTTTAGGCCATGGTAAGATGGAAGGGGAAAGGAAAGGAAAAAGAAAAGGAAAAGGGGAAGAGAAAGAAGAATAAGATTTGGCAAAAGACAAAAACGTAATCAGAACAAAATTTTAGATAAATTCCATTTTCTTAAAAACTTACAGAAATACATTTTCAGCCTCCAAAGAAATATCTCACACCAAGCAGCCTGTAGGTGCTACTGACAAATGATTATTATTTTAATTATATCTTTTCCACATTGTAATTATATTTGCATGACTATAATACTTAATGTACTAATATTTATAATCATTATTCGATATAATTGTAGTATTAAGTACTAAATATTAAATATTTTATTTTCCAAGTGTTAAAGGCAGGGTTGGACGGGGTTTGGAGCAACCTGGGATAGTAGAAGGAGTCCCTGCCCTTGGCAGGGATGGGACAGAATGGACTTTAAGGTGCATTTCAACCCCAAACATTTACGATTCCACGATTCAATAATCCTATATATTATTATTATTACATTTATAGTACATCATTTATAAATAGTATACTTTTATATAAGTCACACATTTCAATGGCTTCTTTCTCTGGCCCGTATTTCCAAAAAATAAAAATCAACCCAAATCAACAACCAAAAGCCATCAGTGGTTATAAAGCACAGATAAACCCCCCACATCAATGTCACGGGATCAGTGTTCCCAAAAACCCAAACTGAGGGGCTGCTGAACACAATCCTATTGAAAAACAAGGTGCTTTAGAGATAAATCTTCCAGCAGGAATTTCTAAACCCCATCCCATTTTTCCCAGTGCTGAAACAGCACCTGCAGCTCGGTATAAAGACAACCAGCCCCAAATTAACCCACCGTGGAATTACTGGGATATTTTTGAGTGAGGAAGGAATAATGGGAGTTGTGCAGATTGCAGAAGGCAACCAACCTCCAGCAGCAACAGCAAAACCTAAACAGGGCTCAGCTGTGGAAGAGCATCACAGGTTTGGGTTTATTTCCAAATTGTTGATTATTTCAAGACTTGGGAGCACATGTTCCTCTTCCACATCATTACAGGACAAGCGGCTCAGTTTCGTTTTTAAAGGCATTAAAAAAATTTCCACGGATTTTAGCGGCTTTAAAGGCAGAATAACTCCACTGCTGTAGGTAGTAAACACACATCAAAGGTGCTTTTAGGAATTATAACATCAGCATCTGATGAGAAGAGCTGTTTTAAAAGCTTTGTCTCCATTCAGAGGTTCCCAATCCCACTCTTGCTGCTGCTGTCCCATCCCTGCCTTGGGATAAACTCCCTGAGGGTCTCCTGGGATCCTTTGCCTGCCAAATTTCAAAACCAGAGAGTCAGCAGCACAAGGGGGTCCTAAAGCTGCCCAAATCAAATCATTAAATCATTCAAATCTTTAAATATCCCTTGATTTAATAGATTTAATAAAGCTCTGTCTGCACTTTGTTCAACTTGAAGCCATCCCCTAAAAACGAGTGCTTAGGAGCACTATAAAATCAGTAGCTGGCAATCTCTGGATATAAGATACCTAAAAAAGAACTGGATTTTTTTTTTTTTAAGGCAGCTTCTTTAGGCAAAGGGAAGTGGCTGCAGGATTTAATTTGCTCTGCTTTGATTTCTTGTTTCTTTAAACTTTTGCCAGAGGTGATGGGAATGCCAGATGCACATTTTTTTGGTGTACTGCAAAATCCAAATAAATACAAATAGCATATGCTTGGGTTTGGTGTTTCCTCTATGATTTTTTTTTCCCTGTGGAAAAAGCAGTCAGAAGGAAAATAGGTATTTCCAGTCTGTCATGAGAGCAGCCACCACGAGGATTCAGTAAATCTCTCTTAAAGAATCACTTACAGAGGGATTGGGAGATGAAAAGACATTTTCCTGCACATGAAGAGATTTGTAATCAGCAGTTTTCTTTTGTGCTGCAATTGATGCTTCCAAAATTACATTTGCTGGAGCGCCGGTGTTTAATGTTTCAGACTGAAAAAACAAACAGGAGTGAGCAAAAACAAACAGAGTGGAATTCTCAGATGCTCAGCTTCCTTGCAAAGGTCCTCTATGGCTCAGTTGAATTCACTTAGCACTCAAAAATAACTTTTAAAAAGCTTCATGAAGTTTGACATTCATTCACTGGATGGGAAAATGAGGTTATTCAAAAATAACCTTCATAAAAACTGTCCAGGATACCTTAAAATCAATATTTTTAAAGCAGAATCTTTAAAAAGCAGCAGTTACAATTAGAGCATCAGTTCATTATACCTGCATGTACAGCTTAGATTCCTTAAATTCTTGCAATATTTTTAAGCATAGCCTGAAGTACTCAAAGTTTTACACCACTAGAAATTTCTGCTTACTGGAAAGGAAATCAAATGTGGGTTTGATTAATTGATGCAGTCACATATTAAAAACTTTTGCTTCTTATCCCATTAAAAGTAACACTAATGAGCAATGGCTGTGACCTTCAAGGGGAAAGCCACGTGTTCTTCAACCCCTCAATATTTACCACCCAAATTTAATCTTTATAATGGACACCTTAAAAGGGATCTGATAGAAAATACTAAGAGCTGCTCCAAAAGTAAAACACTTAAGGAAGATTTTGATTAATGCCTCGTGATTAATCAATTGATTAATACAGTTTTCAATACAGATGTGAGGACAGTGTCTACTTTAATCAACCCTCCTGAACATGGTGAAGACAAATGATGCTTTTTTTTTTTTTTCTTTTGTCGATTGAAAAAACAAAGCCCGTTTTAGCAGTTATGTAAATTACAAGTCAAGCCTTCCTTACGATGCCCAGATTTTCCCTTTTACAAAAAAACCTTCCACACAGGAACTGTTAATTAGGTAATTGTCATCCTTTTGGGAAGGAACTTGCTATGAACCTAAAAGCAGTCCCACTTCCAGCCAAATGAGTGCACTTCTCTAAAGAAATTGTTTTGGAATTGCACTATAATCCATATTTAAAGTCCCTCTCCCTGATATTTCTTTATTCTGAGACTGTTTCTAATTTGTGATTATGCTTTCTACCATACTAAAACTGAAATCTTTATTCCAGTCAAAAATAATCACCCCGTAATTACTGTGACAAACTGCCCAAGCTGTATCATTGTGGCCATTCCGACTAATGATATTGTATTAGAATGCCGAGCAATAGACTTCAAATGGAAAATATAATTATGTGCATTAGTTTGTCTAAGCATTTATAAGATCACATATCCATCAGTTATCAGGTCTCATAAAAAAAGCCATATATCACTGTCACTGCTGGTTTTGTTATTGGAAATGGGGGCTGTTATGGACTCGGCTTAGGATGTGTGGCTCAAATTCCACTTTTTCTGTTGTCCAGTAAATCCTTGTGAGCTGAACTCCTGTGAAATGAGCAGAATTTTCGGCTGGCGGCACGGGAACAGATTATTTGGCAGCCTGACCAAAGTTTAACTCAATGTTTAAGGTGCCAAATAATCTTGGAGATGTGTCTGACTTTACTGTGCATAAAGTGGCTCTTTATGCAGAATCGTGGGATCTTTGAGGTTGGAAAAGCCCTCCCAGAACAGGGAGTCTGAGCTGTGCCCACCTTCTCCCCAGCCCAGAGCTCTGAGTGCCACATGCAAGAATTCCTGGGACACCTCCAGCGGTGGGCACTCCAAACCTCCCTGGGCAGCCCCTGAGCTCCCTTTCCATGGGGAATTTCCATGGGGAAATTCCTGCTGCTGTCCAACCTGAGCCTCTCCTTGCCCAGCCTGAGGCTGTTCCCTCTCCTCCTGTCCCTGTTCCCTGGCAGCAGATCCCAAATCCCCCCGGCTGTCCCCTCCTGTCAGGGAATTCCAGAGAGGGAAAAGATCCCTCTGGACCCTCCTTTTCTCCAGGCTGAGCCCAGCTCCCTCAGGAATTCTCCAGCCCCTTTCCCAGCTCCCTCAGGAATTCTCCAGCCCATTTCCAGCTCCCTTCCCTTCCCTGGCCACGCTCCAGCCCCTCAGGGTCTCCCTTGACGTGAAGGGAAAATCAAAAAGTGGGAGAAAACCTGAGGGGGAGGAAATGAGTGGCCCAGAAATGGTGCCAAGGTTGGAGGTGCCTCAGCAGTGGATAAATCTTGGCTGAAAAAAAATCCTTTTCACCTGTTTTTAAAGCTGAGGAAACCCCTGAGCACCCTCCAAGCATCCTGAGCAAGCTGAGCACAAACCCAGCTCCACCTTGGCAGAGCTGCAGTTTGATTTCACTCAGGCTCCTTCTCAACACGCTCTGCTTTGCTTTGGAAAACTGGTTTAGGAAACTGGTAGGGACAGTCCTTCCCAACCTAAACAATTCCTGGAGCCTGTGTCAAGGAGGATATATGGAATCATGGAGAAATCATGGAATAACAGAATGGTTTGAAAAGGATTTCAAAACTCGTCTTGTTCCACCCCCAACACCTTCCACTATCCCAGGCTGATCCAAGCCCTTTCCAACGTGGTCTTGGACATTTCCAGAGATGGGGCAGCCA